>NC_040105.1:50081775-50344552 GCF_003369695.1 Bos indicus x Bos taurus
TTCTATTTTTTTTTTTTTTTTTTGAAAAGAGAACGATCAGCACTGAGATATTTCTAGTAAGGTCTCGAACTTTGGAAGAATTTATTTTTCCTTGGATTCAGCAGAAAGAAAATGTATTTTTTAATTCGTTTTTACAAATACAATCTGTAGAATTGTTCCTAAGATGCTCCAGAAATATTTGATTCCAGGAGAATGGAAGCAATTCCTACAATAATAAAAGGAATGACAAAAGACTATTCTGTTTAGTCAGACTGCCGTTTGTGTAAACATAAATTTTCAGTCAAGGAATCCCAGCACCATGAAGCCACAGGGCCATTCACCATTGCAGGGATGGAATGTGCAATATAGTGTGAGTGAGTGAATGAAAGTCGCTCAGTCGTTCCAGACTCTTTGCGACCCCATAGACTAAACAGTCCGTGGAATTCTCCAGACCAGAATACTGCGGTGGGCAAACTTTCCCTTCTCCAGGGGATCTTCCCAATCCAGGGATCAAACCCAGGCCTCCCACATTGCAGGCAGCTTCTTTACCAGCTGAGCCCCCAGAGAAGCCCAAGAATACTGGAGTGGGACCTATCCCTTCTCCAGCAGATCTTCCCCACCCAGGAATTTAACTGGGGTCTGCTGCATCAAGGCAGATTCTTTACCAGCTGAGCTACCAGGGAAGCCCTGGTATTACCAGGGAGCATATGCTATGTACAGGTTCACATATGGAGATAAGCTCAAACAAAAAGATACACAACAATTGCCATCAAGAGCCAATAATTTGAATCTTAACTGTACAAATTCCACATAAGCAATGTGAGGAAGCAAAGAAATCACAGAAAACATCTTCATATGTGAACGTGAATCCACACTATAATATTTAATCAAGAAGATATAGTTTGATATGCAATCATAACACAATATACATGTATATCAAGTCATCATGTTGTGCATCTTAAAAATACACATTTTTGCTTGTCAATTATGCCTCAATTAAACTGGGGGAGGGGGAAGGATAAGAGCAGGCTGTTTTGTGTATGGTACTTCAGATATGGGTATTTGTACATTAAAAAAAACAACAACTGTGTCTATTGGTAACCATACTGTACTGCTACTTAATAAAGTTTGCTAAGAGTATACATCTTACGCTAAGTGTTCTTTTCACAAACATCGATCAGTGAAGTTCACTATATTAACAATAAGAGAAGAGCTAAATGATTTCAAGAGAAAAGAAAAGAAAGAAAAAGAAACTGTGATCTGTACTCTCCACTTGGAGAAATACGATTCTGAGGTTTCTCAGTGCATGTGTAATTCAGTTAGGAAGCAATTTGGTTTAAACCAATATCCTAATTTTTTCAGACTAATCGTTTATGTTTGGTGCCCACTAAAAGACATGACCAAACCAATACATTAGAAACATAGATTTCAGTTGTTGAAATCGTCAGGGACTCTTTCTGAAACGTGTGTACGGTGTGTAGCAGGTGATATATAACAAGCCATGTTTTAAATATTCTCTTTATGTTCTAACATGTGTGTGTGTGTGTGTGTATGTGTGTGTGTTTTCCTTTGACAGGATGGAAGAAGAACATCAATGGGGAAGTTCCAGGTTACCCCTCAGAATAAAAAGAAGTTAGTGGAACACACCAAACGGAGATATGTCAAGCCCATGGCACCTTATCAGACTGACAGAAAAGCAAAAACCTCTTCTTCGTGTGATATAGATCAGAAGAGGTTCAAATGTGAATGCTGCTACTGCCAGATGATATATGGGGAGCACTTCTGGAATCTCAACGGGGAGAAAAGCAACCTCTCATTCTTCCTCCTGGGATGAACTAATACAAGAACTCAGTAACTTGATGCTCAACTCTGGCTCCATCCAACCCCCTCTTCTACAAGAACGGGCACAGGAAAAGAGAAGAGCCCAAAACAGAGGCAGCAGAAAAACAAAAGAATGTTTCAGAGGCTCCTAAAAGAATGGAAAGACTAAATCTAAAGACTTTTCATCTTAGAATCCAGAATAGAGGGGGTCATGAAAGCCAACACTGCCAACCCCTTGGGCAGAATCCTTTTGGGAACATGGTCGGGGGAAGAACAGGATCCAGCCTTGTGACAGGGAATCCTATCAGCTTGTGATCCAATCCAGCTCCAGGAATGTAGCAATCTTTCCTCTAGTAATTTTAGGGCCACCTTAGGGCATGCTGGGAGGAGTTCCTCCATGGCAAGGGCAACCAGATAACAACGGCTCTGTACTCTGCATAATACTGTCCCCATGGTGCAAGCCATCACTTGTCCTCCTTGGGTTTCCTTTCCTCCCTTACCTTGTCACCAATGATGTATAAAACATCTATGTGGTGTTTCTGGCTTGTTTTTGAAATGCTTTCTGTCAATTTTATTGGTTGAATCCCAGAAGAAGCACTAGATCTGATGGGATATGTGTGTGGGTGTGTATGGCTGTGCTTTTCTGTTTCTGTTTCTTTTAACATTTTTTTAAATCATGGATGCACAGGAAGTTGCAAAGATAGTGCAGGAGGGTCCCATGCACCCTTCACCCAGTCCTCTCCCCTCAAGATGCTTAATAGATACCACATCAATACCAGTAAACTGGCATTGGTACAAAGCATGTGTATGGTTCTATGTCATTTTTTCATATGTGTGGGTTTGTGTAGCCACTGCTGTAATCAAGATGCAAAACTGTTCCATCACCACAAAGATCTTCCTCCTGTTATCCCTTTATAGTCATACCCACTGCCCTCCCTGGCACCATCCCTAAGTTTGGGCAGCCATTATACTGTTCTCCACTGAGACTATTCCGTAAAAAGGAGTCATGCACTATGTGACCATTCAGGTGGAATTCTTCCAGTCAGCATAATACCTTTGAGGTACATACAAGCTGTGTGTATCAAAAGTCCACTCCTTTCTACTGCTGTGTAGTAGTCTGTGGTATGGATGTGCCATAGTTCCTTTAGCCATACACGTGTTGGTGGACATTTTGGTTTCCAAATTTTTGCTATTACAGATAAAGCTGCAGGGATTCCCTGGTGGCTCGGTGGTGAAGAACCTGCCTGCCAATGCAGGAGACACACAGGTTTGATCCCTGATCCAGGAAGATCTAACATGCTGAGGAGCAACTAAGCCCATGCCCCACAACCATTGAGTCTGTGCCCTGGAGCCCGGGAACCACAACTACTGAGTCTAAGTGCTGCTACCGAGTCTAACTACTGAAGCCCACACGCCCTAGAGCCTGTGCTCTGCAATAAGAGAAGCCACAGCAATGAGAAGCCCATGTACCACAACTAGAGAGTAGTCCCTGCTCTCTGCAACTACAGAAAAGTCCATGCAGCAACGAAGACTCGGTACAGTCAAAAACAAATACATAAATATATTTATATAAAAAGGAGCAGTCCCGAGATGGCAGAAGAATAGGACGGGGATACCACTTTCTCCCCCAGAAGTCCATCAAAAGATCATCTGAATGTTGAGCAACCTCCACAAAACAACCTCTCAACGCTGGCAGAGGACTCCAGACACCCAGTAAGGCAGCCCAATCTCTTAAACAGCAGGTAGAACAAAATATAAAAGACAAAAACAGAGACAAAAGATTTAGGGATGGAGACCCGTCATGGGGAAGGAGTCGTGAAGGAGGCGAAGTTTCCACAATGTAGGAAACCCTCTCACAGGCTTGTCTGTGGGGAGTTTTGGAATCCCAGAGGCAACATTCAGTTCAGTTCAGTTCAGTCGCTCAGTCGTGTCCGACTCGTTGCGACCCCATGAATTGCAGCACGCCAGGCCTCCCTGTCCATCACCAACTTCCGGAGTTCACTGAGACTCACGTCCATTGAGTCAGTGATGCTATCCAGCCATCTCATCCTCTGTCGTCCCCTTCTCCTCTTGCCCCCAATCCCTCCCAGCATCAGAGTCTTTTTCAATGAGTCAACTCTTCGCATGAGGTGGCCAAAGTACTGGAGTTTCAGCTTCAGCATCATTCCTTCCAAAGAAATCCCAGGGCTGATCTCCTTCAGAATGGACTGGTTGGATCTCCTTGCAGTCCAAGGGACTCTCAAGAGTCTGCCCCAACACCACAGTTCAAAAGCATCAATTCTTCAGCACTCAGCCTTCTTCACAGTCCAACTCTCACATCCATACATGACCACTGGAAAAACCATAGCCTTGACTAGACGGTCCTTTGTTGGCAAAGGTGGCAAAGTCTCTGCTTTTGAATATGTCATAACTTTCCTTCCAAGGAGTAAGCGTCTTTTAATTTCATGGCTGCAGTCACCATCTGCAGTGATTTTGGAGCCCAGAGAAATAAAGTCTGACACTGTTTCCACTGTTTCCCCATCTATTTCCATGAAGTGATGGGACCAGATGCCATGATCTTCGTTTTCTGAATGTTGAGCCTTAAGCCAACTTTTTCACTCTCCCCTTTCACTTTCATCAAGAGCTTTTTAGTTCGTCTTCACTTTCTGCCATAAGGGTGGTGTCATCTGCATATCTGAGGTTATTGATATCTCTCCCCGCAATCTTGATTCCAGCTTGTGTTTCTTCCAGTCCAGCGTTTCTCATGATGTACTCTGCATAGAAGTTCAATAAGCAGGGTGACAATATACAGCCTTGACGTACTCCTTTTCCTATTTGGAACCAGTCTGTTGCTCCATGTCCAGTTCCAACTGTTGCTTCCTGACCTGCATACAGATTTCTCAAGAGGCATATCAGGTGGTCTGGTATTCCCATCTCTTTCAGAATTTCCCACAGTTTATTGTGATCCACACAGTCAAAGGCTTTGGCATAGCCAATAAAGCAGAAATAGATGTTTTCTGGAACTCTCTTGCTTTTTCCATGACCCAGCAGATGTTAGCAATTTGATCTCTGGTTCCTCTGCCTTTTCTAAAACCAGCTTGAACATCAGGAAGTTCATGGTTCACGTATTGCTGAAGCCTGGCTTGGAGAATTTTGAGCATTACTTTCTAGCATGTGAGATGAGTGCAATTGTGTGGTAGTTTGAGCATTCTTTGGCCTTGTCTTTCTTTGGGATTGGAATGAAAACTGACCTTTTCCAGTCCTGTGGCCACTGCTGAGTTTTCCAAATTTGCTGGCATATTGAGTGCAGCACTTTCACAGCATCATCTTTCAGGATTTGAAATAGTTCAACTGGGATTCCATCACCTCCACTAGCTTTGTTCGTAGTGATGCTTTCTAAGGCCCACTTGACTTCACATTCCAGGATGTCTGGCTCTAGGTGAGTGATCACATCATCGTGATTATCTGGGTCGTGAAGCTCTTTTTTGTACAGTTCTTCTGTGTATTCTTGCCACCTGTTCTTAATATCTTCTGCTTCTGTTAGGTCCATACCATTTCTCTCCTTTATCGAGCCCACCTTTGCATGAAATGTTCCCTTGGTATCTCTAATTTTCTTGAAGTCTTTCCCATTTCTCTCTCTCTCTTTTTTTTTTTCTCCCATTTCCCATTTCTCTAGTCTTTCCCATTCTGTTGTTTTCCTCTATTTCTTTGCATTGATCACTGAGGAAGGCTTTCTTACCTCTTCTTGCTATTCTTTGGAACTCTGCATTCAGATGCTTATATCTTTCCTTTTCCCCTTTGCTTTTCACTTCTCTTCTTTTCACAGCTATTTGTAAGGCCTCCCCAGACAGCCATTTTGCTTTTTTGCATTTCTTTTCCATGGGGATGGTCTTGATCCCTGTCTCCTGTACAATGTCATGAACCTCATTCCATAGTTCATCAGGCACTCTATCTATCAGATCTAGGCCCTTAAATCTATTTCTCACTTCCACTGTATACCCAAGTAAGATGGTAGGTGTTGCAAGAGGGCATCAGAGGGCAGACACACTGAAACCATACTCACAGAAAACTAGTCAGTCTAATCACACTAGGACCACAGCCTTGTCTAACTCAATGAAACTAAGCCATGCCCGTGGGGCAACCCAAGACGGGCGGGTCATGGTGGAGAGATCTGACTGAATGTGGTCCACTGGAGAAGGGAATGGCAAACCACTTCAGTATTCTTGCCTTGAGAACAGTGTGAAAAGGCAAAATGATAGGATACTGAAAGAGGAACTCCCCAGGTTGGTAGGTGCCCAGTATGCTACTGGAGATCAATGGAGAAATAACTCCAGAAAGAAAGAAGGGATGGAGCCAAAGCAAAAGCAATACCCAGCTGTGCATGTGACTGGTGACAGAAGCAAGGTCCGATGCTGTAAAGAGCAATATTGCATAGGAACCTGGAATGTCAGGTCCATGAATCAAGGCAAATTGGAAGTGGTCAAACAAGAGATGGCAAGAGCGAATGTCGACATTCTAGGAATCAGCGAACTAAAATGGACTGGAATGGGTGAGTTTAACTCAGACGACCATTATATCTACTACTTGCGGGCAGGGATCCCTCAGAAGAAATGGAGTAGCCGTCATGGTCAACAAAAGAGTCCGAAATGCAGTACTTGGATGCAATCTCAAAAACGACAGAATGATCTCTGTTCGTTTCCAAGGCAAACCATTCAAGATCACAGTAATCCAAGTCTATGGCCCAACCAGTAGTGCTGAAGAAGCTGAAGTTGAACGGTTCTATGAAGACCTACAAGACCTTTTAGAACTAACACCCAAAAAAGATGTCCTTTTCATTATAGGGGACTGGAATGCAAAAGTAGGAAGTCAAGAAACACCTGGAGTAACAGGCAAATTTGGCCTTGGAATACGGAATAAAGCAGGGCAAAGACTAATAGAGTTTTGCCAAGAAAATGCACTGGTCATAGCAAACACCCTCTCCCAACAACACAAGAGAAGACTCTACACGTGGACATCACCAGATGGTCAACACCGAAATCAGATTGATTCTATTCTTTGCAGCCAAAGATGGAGAAGCTCTATCCAGTCAACAAAAACAAGACTAGAAGCTGACTGTGGCTCAGATCACGAACTCCTTATTACCAACTTCAGACTTAAATTGAAGAAAGTATGGAAAACCACTAGACCATTCAGGTATGACCTAAAAAAAAAGCCCACAGAATACATGCCTAACCATAACTGCCAGCGGAGAAGTGGCCCAGATGCTTTCGTCTGCCACCGGCAAGCAAGGGCTGGGCAGGGAGGTGCAGGCAGCATCATTGGTCCTTAGGGTAACAACCGGGCCTGAATGCCATGAGAACAATCTGAGGGAACTAATGTGAGATAGCAACCCAAACCGTGGGATCACCAGAGAGATAAAAAAAAAGAAAGAAAGAAACTTTCCCATGAAAGTCACTTCACGGTGACCCCTGGTGCACTCACAGAACAAAGGACTGAATGAATACCAAAGTAGAGCAAGCCTGCTGCTGTATAGGACCCTCCCTCCCCAGATGCAGAAATGCCGGCCTGCAAATACCAGAGCCAGAAAGAAGAGGCTGCTGCAATCTCGACCTAAGACTCCACATCTTCCACCAAAGTGTGAGCAATTCCCAGTTGCTAACCACATCTTTCTGGGATCCTGAATGGTTGACATCTGCCAGGAGTGTCACAGCCTGAGATCAGCTGCTCAGAGGAGACACACGGCATGCCTGGGACTGTGCTCTTGCAGCACACCTGGGAAACAAAGTGGCTTGGACGGGGCAGGTGAATAAGATGCACAGCCCACTGGGAGGGTGCCCTCATCAAGCACCCGGTCGCTTGAGCTGCTCGGAGCTGGGAAGAGCACACACCACCCCAGCCATCTGGGTCTGTACCCCTGCAGAACACCCAAGAACCTGAGTGGCTTAGTCCTTGGAATTGCATGAATAGCAGGGGTCACTTGGGACAGTGCCCCTGCAGAGTACCCTGGAGACTGAGCAATGTAGATTTGAGAAGTACATGCCGCCTTGGGCTGTGGCAAGCCTAGTGTGGTCCATCTACTGAGAGGACTCCCCACACATGCCAACAGTATTTGTTTGCAGTGTCCCTCACTCTCCGCATCACAACTGAACTAGTGAGCCTAAATAAGTGGGCACCTTCACCCGCTATGTCAGCGTGGAAATTAGACACTGAAGAGACTTGCAAACAGAGATAGCCAAAATAAACAAAGAAGGGGGAATCACACTGGAAGTGACAGGTGCACTAGATTAAAACCCTGTGCTTAATACTGGAGACTGTGCTCTTTAGGTGTACCTATAGACTTTAAGGGAGAAGGCGATGGCACCCGACTCCAGTACTCTTGCCTAGAAAATCCCATGGACGGAAGAGCCTGATAGGCTGCAGTCCATGGGGTCGCGGAGTCGGACACGACTGAGCGACTTCACTTTCACTCTTCACTTTCGTGCATTGGAGAAGGAAATGGCAACCCACTCCAGTGTTCTTGCCTGGAGAATCCCGGGGACGGCGGAGCCTGGTGGGCTGCCGTCTATGGGGTCGCACAGAGTCGGACATGACTGAAGTGACTTAGCGGTAGCAGCAGCATAGACTTTAAGAATAAGTACAAGCCAGAACAAGGGACTATCTGATACTGAACTGACACCATACTGCCCACAACGGCTCCACAGAACTTCCCATACATATTTTTACTGTCATCATTTTTTAATTAAAAAAAATTAGTTATTACTCCTTTAACTTTCGTTTTTATAGCCTACTATTAGCTTTCAAAAAGAACGCTGTTTTTTAAAACAAATTCCATATATATATGTATGTTTTTAATTTTTGTGATTAATTTTTAAAAATTTTTTGTGATTTAATTTTTTTTCTTTTTTTTTAAATTTTATTTTATTTTTAAACTTTACAATATTGTATTAGTTTTGCCAAATATCGAAATGAATCCGCCACAGGTATACCTGCATTCCCCATCCTGAACCTTCCTCCCTCCTCCCTCCCCTACCCTCCCTCTGGGTCGTCCCAGTGCACCAGCCCCAAGCATCCAGTACCGTGCATCGAACCTGGACATTGTTTTGTATTTTTATATTGTATTTTTGAGAGTCTGACCTCTATTCTTGGCTTTTAATGTTTAATTTTTGATATTTGTTATCAATTTTGTACCTCGACAAATCTAATCTTCAATATCCATTTTCACTTATGGATTTGATTGCTGGCTAGATTTTCTCACTCCTTTTGACTCCCCCCCCTTTCTTCTTCTGGTCACCTCTATCTCCCTTCTCCCTCTTCTCTATATAACTCTGTGAATCTCTCTGGGTATTCCTGGCTGTGGAGAACTGTTTCACCAATATTCTAGGGGTTTTATCTTCTATGCTGTATGGATGGAGAAGTCTTGAGCCTACTGTAAGAAAAGGACCAAAAGGCAGAGGCAGAGGGCATAATTACAAAACTAGAATATCAGAGAACTCGTGACTCCAGGGAACATTAATAGACAAGAGTTCACCCAAAAAGCCTCCACACCTACACTGAAAAAAAGCTCCACCCAAGGGCCATCAAGATCCAGTGCAAGACACACCAAGCTAATTCTCCAGCAAAACAGGAACACAACCCTGAACATTAAAAGATGGGATGCACAAAAGCCATGCCAAACCCATAAACTCAACACTGGACAGTTCATTGCACTCCAGAGAGATCCAGATCCACCCACCAGAACACAGACACAAGTCCTCCAACCAGGAAACCTTGACAAGCCATTAGTCCAACCCCACCCACAGGGAGCAGACTCCACAATTAAGAAGAACCACGAACTTCCAACTTGCAGAAAGGGCACTGCAGAAACAGAAATCAAAACAAAATGAAAAGGCAGAGAATATTCAGCAGGTGAAGGAACATGAAAAAAAAACCCACCAAATCAAAGAGTAGGAGATAAGTAGTCTACCTGAAAAGGATTCAGAATAATGATAGTAAAGATGATACAAAAATCTTGAAAACAATATGAAATTACAAATAAATAGACTAGAGACAAGGATTGAGAAGATGCAGGAAATGTTTAACAAGGACTAGAAGAAATAAGGAGAAGGCAATGACACCCCACTCCAGTACTCTAGCCTGGCAAATCCCATGGATGGAGGAGCCTGGTAGGCTGCAATCCATGGGGTCACTAGGAGTCGGACATGACTGAGCGACTTCCCTTTCACTTTTCACTTTCATGCATTGGAGAAGGAAATGGCAACCCATTCCAGTATTCTTGCCTGGAGAATCCCAGGGACGGGGGAGCCTGGCGGGCTGCCGTCTATGGGGTCGCACAGAGTCGGACACAACTGAAGAGACTTAGCAGAAGAAATAAAAAAGAATCAGTCAGTAATGGATAATGCAATAACTGAGATCAAAAGCACTCTGGATGCAACCAACAGTAGAATAACTGAGGCAGAAGAGATGATAAGTGAAGTGGAAGGTAGAATGCTGAAAATAAATGAAGCAAGGAAGGAAAAAAGTAAAAAAAATAAAATAAAATAAATGAGGACTACCTCAGAGACCTCTGGGACAATGTTAAACACCCCAACTTTCGACCCACAGGTGTCCCAGAAGAAGACAAAAAGAAGGAGCATGAGAAAATACTTGAGGGACTATTTGGGACTCTCCAGATTTCTTGGACTTGGGTGACTATTTCCTTCCCCATATTAGGAAAGTTTTCAACTATTTTCTCCTCAAGAGTTATATAGAGAGTTCACAGAATTATATAGAGAAGAGGGAGAAGGGAGATAGAGGAGACCAGGAGGAGAAAAGGGGGGAGTCAAAAAGAGAGAGAGCAATCTAGCCAGCAATAAAATCCATAAGTGAAAATGGATACTGAAGATTAGATTTTTAGAGGTACAAAATTGAACAGATCAGATAGCCCTCAGTCGTGTCCAACTCTTAGCGACCCCATGAATTGCAACATGCCAGGCCTCCCTGTCCATCATCAACTCCCGGAGTTCGCTGAGACTCCCATCTATCGAGGCAGTGATGCCATCCAGTCATCTCATCCTCTGTCGTCCCCTTCTCCTCTTGCCCCCAATCCCTGCCAGCATCAGAGTCTTTTTCAATGAGTCAACTCTTCGCATGAGGTGGCCAAAGTACTGGAGTTTCAGCTTCAGCATCATTCCTTCCAAAGAAATCCCAGGGCTGATCTCCTTCAGAATGGACTGGTTGGATCTCCTTGCAGTCCAAGGGACTCTCAAGAGTCTGCCCCAACACCACAGTTCAAAAGCATCAATTCTTCAGCACTCAGCCTTCTTCACAGTCCAACTCTCACATCCATACAGGACCACAGGAAAAACCATAGCCTTGACTAAATGAAACTTTGTTGGCAAAGCAATGTCTCTGCTTTTGAATATGCTATTTAGGTGGGTCATAATTTCCTTCCAAGGAGTAAGCATCTTTTAATTTCATGGCTGCAGTCACCATCTGCAGTGATTTTGGAGCCCAGAAAAATAAAGTCTGACACTGTTTCCACTGTTTCCCCATCTATTTCCATGAAGTGATGGGACCGGATGCCATGATCTTCGTTTTCTGAATGTTGAGCTTTAAGCCAACTTTTTCACTCTCCCCTTTCACTTTCATCAAGAGGCTTTTTAGTTCGTCTTCACTTTCTGCCATAAGGGTGGTGTCATCTGCATATCTGAGGTTATTGATATTTCTCCCGGCAATCTTGATTCCAGCTTGTGTTTCTTCCAGTCCAGCGTTTCTCATGATGTACTCTGCATAGAAGTTCAATAAACAGGGTGACAATATACAGCCTTCATGTACTCCTTTTCCTATTTGGAACCAGTCTGTTGTTCCATGTCTAGTTCTAACTTGTTGCTTCCTGACCTGCATACAAATTTCACAAGAGGCAGATCAGGTGGTCTGGTATTCCCATCTCTTTCAGAATTTCCCACAGTTTATTGTGATCCACACAGTCAAAGGCTTTGGCATAATCAATAAAGCAGAAATAGATGTTTTTCTGGACTCTCTTGCTTTTTCCATGATCCAGCAGATGTTGGCAATTTGATCTCTGGTTCCTCTGCCTTTTCTAAAACCAGCTTGAACATCAGGAAGTTCACGGTTCACGTATTGCTGAAGCCTGGCTTGGAGAATTTTGAGCATTACTTTACTAGCGTGTGAGATGAGTACAATAGTGCGGTAGTTTGGGCATTCTTTGGCATTGCCTTTCTTTGAGATTGGAATGAGATTCCAGTCCTGTGGCCACTGCTGAGTTTTCCAAATTTGCTGGCATATTGAGTGCAGCACGTTCACAGCATCATCTTTCAGGATTTGAAATAGTTCAACTGGAATTCCATCACCTCCGCTAGCTTTGTTCGTAGTGATGCTTTCTAAGGCCCACTTGACTTCACATTCCAGGATGTCTGGCTCTAGGTCAGGGGTCACACCATCATGATTATCTTGGTTGTGAAGCTCTATTTTGTACAGTTCTTCTGTGTATTCTTGCCACCTGTTCTTAACATCTTCTGCTTCTGTTAGGTCCATACAATCTCTATCGTTTATCGAGCCCATCTTTGCATGAAACGTTCCTTTGGTATCTCTGATTTTTCTTGAAGAGATCCCTACTCTTTCCCATTCTGTTGTTTTCCTCTATTTCTTTGCATTGATCGCTGAGGAAGGCTTTTCTTACCTCTTCTTGCTATTCTTTGGAACTCTGCATTCAGATGTTTACATCTTTCCTTTTCTCCTTTGGTTTTCACTTCTCTTCTTTTTACAGCTATTGTAAGGCCTCCCAGGACAGCCATTTTGCTTTTTCTCATTTCTTTTCCATGGGGATGGTCTTGATCCTTGTTTCCTGTAAAATGTCACGAACCTCATTCCATAGTTCATCAGGCACTCTATCTATCAGATCTAGGCCCTTAAATTTATTTCTCACTTCCACTGTATAATCATAAGGGATTTGATTTAGGTCATACCTGAATGGTCTAGTGGTTTCCCCTACTTCCAGACTCTCAAAAATACAATATAAATAATAAAAAACAATGTATTAAAAATTAAATCAAAAAAATTTTAAAAATTAATCACAAAAATTAAAAACATACATATATATATGGAATTTGTTTTAAAAAACAGCGTTCTTTTTGAAAGCTAATAGTAGGCTATAAAAACGAAAGTTAAAGGAGTAATAACTAATTTTTTTTAATTAAAAAATGATGACAGTAAAAATATGTATGGGAAGTTCTGTGGAGCCGTTGTGGGCAGTATGGTGTCAGTTCAGTATCAGATAGTCCCTTGTTCTGGCTTGTACTTATTCTTAAAGTCTATGCTGCTGCTACCGCTAAGTCACTTCAGTCATGTCCGACTCTGTGCGACCCCATAGACGGCAGCCCACCAGGCTCCGCCGTCCCCGGGATTCTCCAGGCAAGAACACTGGAGTGGGTTGCCATTTCCTTCTCCAATGCACGAAAGTGAAGAGTGAAAGTGAAGTCGCTCAGTCGTGTCCGACTCCGCGACCCCATGGACTGCAGCCTATCAGGCTCTTCCGTCCATGGGATTTTCTAGGCAAGAGTACTGGAGTCGGGTGCCATCGCCTTCTCCCTTAAAGTCTATAGGTACACCTAAAGAGCACAGTCTCCAGTATTAAGCACAGGGTTTTAATCTAGTGCACCTGTCACTTCCAGTGTGATTCCCCCTTCTTTGTTTATTTTGGCTATCTCTGTTTGCAAGTCTCTTCAGTGTCTAATTTCCACGCTGACATAGCGGGTGAAGGTGCCCACTTATTTAGGCTCACTAGTTCAGTTGTGATGCGGAGAGTGAGGGACACTGCAAACAAATACTGTTGGCATGTGTGGGGAGTCCTCTCAGTAGATGGACCACACTAGGCTTGCCACAGCCCAAGGCGGCATGTACTTCTCAAATCTACATTGCTCAGTCTCCAGGGTACTCTGCAGGGGCACTGTCCCAAGTGACCCCTGCTATTCATGCAATTCCAAGGACTAAGCCACTCAGGTTCTTGGGTGTTCTGCAGGGGTACAGACCCAGATGGCTGGGGTGGTGTGTGCTCTTCCCAGCTCCGAGCAGCTCAAGCGACCGGGTGCTTGATGAGGGCACCCTCCCAGTGGGCTGTGCATCTTATTCACCTGCCCCGTCCAAGCCACTTTGTTTCCCAGGTGTGCTGCAAGAGCACAGTCCCAGGCATGCCGTGTGTCTCCTCTGAGCAGCTGATCTCAGGCTGTGACACTCCTGGCAGATGTCAACCATTCAGGATCCCAGAAAGATGTGGTTAGCAACTGGGAATTGCTCACACTTTGGTGGAAGATGTGGAGTCTTAGGTCGAGATTGCAGCAGCCTCTTCTTTCTGGCTCTGGTATTTGCAGGCCGGCATTTCTGCATCTGGGGAGGGAGGGTCCTATACAGCAGCAGGCTTGCTCTACTTTGGTATTCATTCAGTCCTTTGTTCTGTGAGTGCACCAGGGGTCACCGTGAAGTGACTTTCATGGGAAAGTTTCTTTCTTTCTTTTTTTTTATCTCTCTGGTGATCCCACGGTTTGGGTTGCTATCTCACATTAGTTCCCTCAGATTGTTCTCATGGCATTCAGGCCCGGTTGTTACCCTAAGGACCAATGATGCTGCCTGCACCTCCCTGCCCAGCCCTTGCTTGCCGGTGGCAGACGAAAGCATCTGGGCCACTTCTCCGCTGGCAGTTATGGTTAGGCATGTATTCTGTGGGCTTTTTTTTTAGGTCATACCTGAATGGTCTAGTGGTTTTCCATACTTTCTTCAATTTAAGTCTGAAGTTGGTAATAAGGAGTTCGTGATCTGAGCCACAGTCAGCTTCTAGTCTTGTTTTTGTTGACTGGATAGAGCTTCTCCATCTTTGGCTGCAAAGAATAGAATCAATCTGATTTCGGTGTTGACCATCTGGTGATGTCCACGTGTAGAGTCTTCTCTTGTGTTGTTGGGAGAGGGTGTTTGCTATGACCAGTGCATTTTCTTGGCAAAACTCTATTAGTCTTTGCCCTGCTTTATTCCGTATTCCAAGGCCAAATTTGCCTGTTACTCCAGGTGTTTCTTGACTTCCTACTTTTGCATTCCAGTCCCCTATAATGAAAAGGACATCTTTTTTGGGTGTTAGTTCTAAAAGGTCTTGTAGGTCTTCATAGAACCGTTCAACTTCAGCTTCTTCAGCACTACTGGTTGGGCCATAGACTTGGATTACTGTGATCTTGAATGGTTTGCCTTGGAAACGAACAGAGATCATTCTGTCGTTTTTGAGATTGCATCCAAGTACTGCATTTCGGACTCTTTTGTTGACCATGACGGCTACTCCATTTCTTCTGAGGGATCCCTGCCCGCAGTAGTAGATATAATGGTCGTCTGAGTTAAACTCACCCATTCCAGTCCATTTTAGTTCGCTGATTCCTAGAATGTCGACATTCGCTCTTGCCATCTCTTGTTTGACCACTTCCAATTTGCCTTGATTCATGGACCTGACATTCCAGGTTCCTATGCAATATTGCTCTTTACAGCATCGGACCTTGCTTCTGTCACCAGTCACATGCACAGCTGGGTATTGCTTTTGCTTTGGCTCCATCCCTTCTTTCTTTCTGGAGTTATTTCTCCATTGATCTCCAGTAGCATACTGGGCACCTACCAACCTGGGGAGTTCCTCTTTCAGTATCCTATCATTTTGCCTTTTCACACTGTTCTCAAGGCAAGAATACTGAAGTGGTTTGCCATTCCCTTCTCCAGTGGACCACATTCAGTCAGATCTCTCCACCATGACCCGCCCGTCTTGGGTTGCCCCACGGGCATGGCTTAGTTTCATTGAGTTAGACAAGGCTGTGGTCCTAGTGTGATTAGACTGACTAGTTTTCTGTGAGTATGGTTTCAGTGTGTCTGCCCTCTGATGCCCTCTTGCAACACCTACCATCTTACTTGGGTATACAGTGGAAGTGAGAAATAGATTTAAGGGCCTAGATCTGATAGATAGAGTGCCTGATGAACTATGGAATGAGGTTCATGACATTGTACAGGAGACAGGGATCAAGACCATCCCCATGGAAAAGAAATGCAAAAAAGCAAAATGGCTGTCTGGGGAGGCCTTACAAATAGCTGTGAAAAGAAGAGAAGTGAAAAGCAAAGGGGAAAAGGAAAGATATAAGCATCTGAATGCAGAGTTCCAAAGAATAGCAAGAAGAGGTAAGAAAGCCTTCCTCAGTGATCAATGCAAAGAAATAGAGGAAAACAACAGAATGGGAAAGACTAGAGAAATGGGAAATGGGAGAAAAAAAAAAAAGAGAGAGAGAGAAATGGGAAAGACTTCAAGAAAATTAGAGATACCAAGGGAACATTTCATGCAAAGGTGGGCTCGATAAAGGAGAGAAATGGTATGGACCTAACAGAAGCAGAAGATATTAAGAACAGGTGGCAAGAATACACAGAAGAACTGTACAAAAAAGAGCTTCACGACCCAGATAATCACGATGATGTGATCACTCACCTAGAGCCAGACATCCTGGAATGTGAAGTCAAGTGGGCCTTAGAAAGCATCACTACGAACAAAGCTAGTGGAGGTGATGGAATCCCAGTTGAACTATTTCAAATCCTGAAAGATGATGCTGTGAAAGTGCTGCACTCAATATGCCAGCAAATTTGGAAAACTCAGCAGTGGCCACAGGACTGGAAAAGGTCAGTTTTCATTCCAATCCCAAAGAAAGACAAGGCCAAAGAATGCTCAAACTACCACACAATTGCACTCATCTCACATGCTAGAAAGTAATGCTCAAAATTCTCCAAGCCAGGCTTCAGCAATACGTGAACCATGAACTTCCTGATGTTCAAGCTGGTTTTAGAAAAGGCAGAGGAACCAGAGATCAAATTGCTAACATCTGCTGGGTCATGGAAAAAGCAAGAGAGTTCCAGAAAACATCTATTTCTGCTTTATTGGCTATGCCAAAGCCTTTGACTGTGTGGATCACAATAAACTGTGGGAAATTCTGAAAGAGATGGGAATACCAGACCACCTGATATGCCTCTTGAGAAATCTGTATGCAGGTCAGGAAGCAACAGTTGGAACTGGACATGGAGCAACAGACTGGTTCCAAATAGGAAAAGGAGTACGTCAAGGCTGTATATTGTCACCCTGCTTATTGAACTTCTATGCAGAGTACATCATGAGAAACGCTGGACTGGAAGAAACACAAGCTGGAATCAAGATTGCGGGGAGAGATATCAATAACCTCAGATATGCAGATGACACCACCCTTATGGCAGAAAGTGAAGACGAACTAAAAAGCTCTTGATGAAAGTGAAAGGGGAGAGTGAAAAAGTTGGCTTAAGGCTCAACATTCAGAAAACGAAGATCATGGCATCTGGTCCCATCACTTCATGGAAATAGATGGGGAAACAGTGGAAACAGTGTCAGACTTTATTTCTCTGGGCTCCAAAATCACTGCAGATGGTGACTGCAGCCATGAAATTAAAAGACGCTTACTCCTTGGAAGGAAAGTTATGACATATTCAAAAGCAGAGACTTTGCCACCTTTGCCAACAAAGGACCGTCTAGTCAAGGCTATGGTTTTTCCAGTGGTCATGTATGGATGTGAGAGTTGGACTGTGAAGAAGGCTGAGTGCTGAAGAATTGATGCTTTTGAACTGTGGTGTTGGGGCAGACTCTTGAGAGTCCCTTGGACTGCAAGGAGATCCAACCAGTCCATTCTGAAGGAGATCAGCCCTGGGATTTCTTTGGAAGGAATGATGCTGAAGCTGAAACTCCAGTACTTTGGCCACCTCATGCGAAGAGTTGACTCATTGAAAAAGACTCTGATGCTGGGAGGGATTGGGGGCAAGAGGAGAAGGGGACGACAGAGGATGAGATGGCTGGATAGCATCACTGACTCAATGGACGTGAGTCTCAGTGAACTCCGGAAGTTGGTGATGGACAGGGAGGCCTGGCGTGCTGCAATTCATGGGGTCGCAACGAGTCGGACACGACTGAGCGACTGAACTGAACTGAACTGAATGTTGCCTCTGGGATTCCAAAACTCCCCACAGACAAGCCTGTGAGAGGGTTTCCTACATTGTGGAAACTTCGCCTCCTTCACGACTCCTTCCCCATGACGGGTCTCCATCCCTAAATCTTTTGTCTCTGTTTTTGTCTTTTATATTTTGTTCTACCTGCTGTTTAAGAGATTGGGCTGCCTTACTGGGTGTCTGGAGTCCTCTGCCAGCGTTGAGAGGTTGTTTTGTGGAGGTTGCTCAACATTCAGATGATCTTTTGATGGACTTCTGGGGGAGAAAGTGGTATCCCCGTCCTATTCTTCTGCCATCTCGGGACTGCTCCTTTTTATATAAATATATTTATGTATTTGTTTTTGACTGTACCGAGTCTTCGTTGCTGCATGGACTTTTCTGTAGTTGCAGAGAGCAGGGACTACTCTCTAGTTGTGGTACATGGGCTTCTCATTGCTGTGGCTTCTCTTATTGCAGAGCACAGGCTCTAGGGCGTGTGGGCTTCAGTAGTTAGACTCGGTAGCAGCACTTAGACTCAGTAGTTGTGGTTCCCGGGCTCCAGGGCACAGACTCAATGGTTGTGGGGCATGGGCTTAGTTGCTCCTCAGCATGTTAGATCTTCCTGGATCAGGGATCAAACCTGTGTGTCTCCTGCATTGGCAGGCAGGTTCTTCACCACCGAGCCACCAGGGAATCCCTGCAGCTTTATCTGTAATAGCAAAAATTTGGAAACCAAAATGTCCACCAACACGTGTATGGCTAAAGGAACTATGGCACATCCATACCACAGACTACTACACAGCAGTAGAAAGGAGTGGACTTTTGATACACACAGCTTGTATGTACCTCAAAGGTATTATGCTGACTGGAAGAATTCCACCTGAATGGTCACATAGTGCATGACTCCTTTTTACGGAATAGTCTCAGTGGAGAACAGTATAATGGCTGCCCAAACTTAGGGATGGTGCCAGGGAGGGCAGTGGGTATGACTATAAAGGGATAACAGGAGGAAGATCTTTGTGGTGATGGAACAGTTTTGCATCTTGATTACAGCAGTGGCTACACAAACCCACACATATGAAAAAATGACATAGAACCATACACATGCTTTGTACCAATGCCAGTTTACTGGTATTGATGTGGTATCTATTAAGCATCTTGAGGGGAGACTGGGTGAAGGGTGCATGGGACCCTCCTGCACTATCTTTGCAACTTCCTGTGCATCCATGATTTAAAAAATGTTAAAAGAAACAGAAACAGAAAAGCAACAGCCATACACACCCACACACATATCCCATCAGATCTAGTGCTTCTTCTGGGATTCAACCAATAAAATTGACAGAAAGCATTTCAAAAACAAGCCAGAAACACCACATAGATGTTTTATACATCATTGGTGACAAGGTAAGGGAGGAAAGGAAACCCAAGGAGGACAAGTGATGGCTTGCACCATGGGGACAGTATTATGCAGAGTACAGAGCCGTTGTTATCTGGTTGCCCTTGCCATGGAGGAACTCCTCCCAGCATGCCCTAAGGTGGCCCTAAAATTACTAGAGGAAAGATTGCTACATTCCTGGAGCTGGATTGGATCACAAGCTGATAGGATTCCCTGTCACAAGGCTGGATCCTGTTCTTCCCCCGACCATGTTCCCAAAAGGATTCTGCCCAAGGGGTTGGCAGTGTTGGCTTTCATGACCCCCTCTATTCTGGATCTAAGATGAAAAGTCTTAGATTTAGTCTTTCCATTCTTTTAGGAGCCTCTGAAACATTCTTTTGTTTTTCTGCTGCCTCTGTTTTGGGCTCTTCTCTTTTTCCTGTGCCCGTTCTTGTAGAAGAGGGGGTTGGATGGAGCCAGAGTTGAGCATCAAGTTACTGAGTTCTTGTATTAGTTCATCCCAGGAGGAAGAATGAGAGGTTGCTTTTCTCCCCGTTGAGATTCCAGAAGTGCTCCCCATATATCTCTGGCAGTAGCAGCATTCACATTTGAACCTCTTCTGATCTATATCACACGAAGAAGAGGTTTTTGCTTTTCTGTCAGTCTGATAAGGTGCCATGGGCTTGACATATCTCCGTTTGGTGTGTTCCACTAACTTCTTTTTATTCTGAGGTAACCTGGAACTTCCCCATTGATGTTCTTCTTCCATCCTGTCAAAGGAAAACACACACACATACACACACACACACACACATGTTAGAAACATAAAGAGAATATTTAAAACATGGCTTGTTATATATCACCTGCTAACACACCGTACACACGTTTCAGAAAGAGTCCCTGACGATTTCAACAACTGAAATCTATGTTTCTAATGTATTGGTTTGGTCATGTCTTTTAGTGGGCACCAACATAAACGATTTAGTCTGAAAAATTAGGATATTGGTTTTAAACCAAATTGCTTCCTAACTGAATTACACATGCCACGAGAAACCTCAGAATCGTATTTCTCCAAGTGGAGAGTACAGATCACAGTTTCTTTTCTTTTCTTTTCTTTTTCTCTTGAAATCATTTAGCTCTTCTCTTATTGTTAATATAGTGAACTTCACTGATCGATGTTTGTGAAAAGAACACTTAGCGTAAGATGTATACTCTTAGCAAACTTTTAAGTATGCAGTACAGTATGGTTACCAATAGACACAGTTGTTGTTTTTTTTAATGTACAAATACCCATATCTGAAGTACCACTACACAAAACAGCCTGCTCTTTATCCTTCCCCCTCCCCCAGTTTAATTGAGGCATAATTGACAAAGCAAAAATGTGTATTTTTAAGATGCACAACATGATGACTTGATATACATGTATATTGTGTTATGATTGCATATCAAACTATATCTTCTTGATTAAATATTATAGTGTGGATTCACGTTCACATATGAAAGATGTTTTCTGTGATTTCTTTGCTTCCTTCACATTGCTTATGTGGAATTTGTACAGTTAAGATTCAAATTATTGGCTCTTGATGGCAATTGTTGTGTATCTTTTTGTTTGAGCTTATCTCCATATGTGAACCTGTACATAGCATATTGCTCCCTGGTAATACCAGGGCTTCCCTGGTAGCTCAGCTGGTAAAGAATCTGCCTGTGATGCAGCAGACCCCAGTTAAATTCCTGGGTGGGGAAGATCTGCTGGAGAAGGGATAGGTTACCCACTCCAGTATTCTTGGGCTTCTCTGGGGGCTCAGCTGGTAAAGAAGCTGCCTGCAATGTGGGAGGCCTGGGTTTGATCCCTGGATTGGGAAGATCCCCTGGAGAAGGGAAAGTTTGCCCACCGCAGTATTCTGGTCTGGAGAATTCCACGGACTGTTTAGTCTATGGGGTCGCAAAGAGTCTGGAACGACTGAGCGACTTTCATTCACTCACTCACACTATATTGCACATTCCATCCCTGCAATGGTGAATGGCCCTGTGGCTTCATGGGTGCTGGATTCCTTGACTGAACTTTATGTTTACACAAACGGCAGTCTGACTAAACAGAATAGTCTTTTGTCATTCCTTTTATTATTGTAGGAATTGCTTCCATGTCTCCTGGAATCAAATATTTCTGGAGGCATCTTAGGAAAACATGCTACAGATTGTATTTGTAAAAACGAATTAAAAAATACATTTTCTTTCTGCTGAATCCAAGGAAAAATAAATTCTTCCAAAAGTTCGAGACCTTACTAGAAATATATCTCAGTGCTGATCGTTCTCTTTTCAAAAAAAAAAAAAAAAAAATAGAAGAAGAAGAAAGAAAGAAAGAAAGAGAATAATTCATCCATATTTACACAGTTTGTCATCATGGATTTTTTTTTTTTTTCCTCTAACACTTCCTTTCTGTTTGCACTCTCTATTTTGAGGAAATAAATTATCCTTATGTTCTTGTACTTCTCTCTTCAATAACTATTGTTTTCTCTAAATCCTTTAGATGTTTCCTTCTATTAGTCACTGCATTTATCTCCAGCCTTTAACCTTGGTAGCCATTTAACTATCAGCCCTGTCCCTATTTCTAATATTGATTGAATCTGTATTGATGTGCTCTTGATCACTAGTTTCCCTAGTTCTGCTCTATCCCATTTCAATTCAGGTCACTATGTTTATTTTATATAGTAGAACTTTTGAAAATTATGTCTTTAGTAGTTAGGAGAAACGGTGGAAACCTTTTTGTCCTTGAGTACTTCTCTTTTGAATTAACTCCTAGTAATATTTTCTTTATTTTTAATGTTACAAAGTTGTCCTGCCATTTGTCATTTTGTTTCTTTCCCTCTTAGGCACATCTTTTATCTATTTATTTATTTCTTAATTTTTTATTGGAGTACAGTTGATTTACAATGTTGTGTTATTTTCAGGTGTACAGCAAAGTGAAGCAGTCATACATATACCTACGTCTCCACTCTCTTTTAGATTATTTTCCCATATAGGTCATTACAGAGTACTGAGTAGAGTTCCCTGTACACAGTAGGTCCATATTAGCTATCTATTATATATATATAGTAGTGTGCATATATCAATCCCAATCTCCCAATTTATCCCCCTCCTCCTCACCCCTTGTCCCGCCAGTAGCCACGAGTTAGTTTTCTACATCCGTGACTCTATTTTGTTCTGTAAATAAGTTCATTTGTATCATTTTTTAATATTCCACACACAAACAATTTCATATGACATTTGTCTTTTTCTGTCTGACTTACTTCGCTCAGTATGACAATCTCTAGGTCTATCCACGTTGCTGCAAATGGCATTATTTCATTCCATTTTATGGCTGAGTAATATTCCACTATATATACATACCATTCTTCTTTATCCATCTGTCTGCTTCCATGTCCTGGCTATTTAGACAGCACTACAATGAACATTGGCGTGCATGTCGCTTTTTGAATTATGGTTTTCTCCGCATATATGCCCAGGAGTGGGATTGCTGGATCACACGGTAGCTCTATTTTTAGTTTTTTAAGGACCCTCCATACTGTTCTCCATAGTGGCTCTACCAATTTGGATCCCCACCAACAGTGTAGGAGGGTTCCCTTTTCTCCACACCCTCTCCAACATTTATTGTTTACGGATGTTTTGATGACGACCATTCTGACCAGCCGACTCATTGGAAAAGACCCTGATGCAGGGAAAGATTGAAGGCAGAAGGAGAAGAGGGTGACAGAGGATGAGATGGCTGGATGGCATCACCGAAGCAATGGACACGAACTCGGGCAAACTCTAGGAGATGGTGAGGGTCAGGAAGGCCTGGCGTGCTACAGTCCATAGGGTCACAAAGAGCCAGACACGACTGGGTGACTGAACAACGTTTCTGACCAGTGTGAAGTGATACCTCACTGTAGTTTTGAGTCGCATTTCTCTAACAATTAGTGATGTTGAGCATCTTTTTGTGAAGATTTGACCATCTATATGTCTTCTTTGGAGAAATGTCTACTACGATCTTCTGCCCAATTTTAGGTTGGGTTTTTATTGTTTTGAAACTGAGCTGCATGAGCTGTTTGTGTATTTTGGAAATTAATGCCTTGTCAGTTACTCTGTTTGCAAAGGTTTTCTCCCATTCTGAGGGCTGCCTATTCGTTTTGTTTATGGTTTCCTTTGCTGTACAAAAGCTTTGGGCCTCATTTCTTTGTTTTTGTTTTTATTTTCATTACTCTAGGAGGTGGATTGAAAACGATCTTGCTGTGATTTATGTCAGAGAGTGTTCTGCCTTTGTTTTCCTCTAAGAGTTTTATGGTATTTGGCTTTACATTTAGTTTAAATTTTAATTTTGTGCATGGTGTTAGGGAGTCTTCTCATTTCATTCATTTACATGTAGCTGTCCAGTTTTCCCGGCACCACTTATTGAAGAGACTGTCCCTTCACCATTATAAATTCTTGCCTCCATTGACATAGATTCAGTTCAGTCACTCAGTCGTGCCTGACTCGTTGTGACCCCATGGACTGCAACACGCCAGGCTTCCCTGTCCATCACCAACTCCCGGAGTTCACTCAAACTCGTGTCCATTGAGTCGGTGATGCCATCCAGCCATCTCATTCTCTGTCGTCCCCTTCTCCTGCCTTCAATCTTTCCCAGCATCAGGGTCTTTTCCAGTGAGTCAGTTCTTCTCATCAGATGGCCAAAGTATTGGAGCTTCAGCTTCAGCATCAGTCCTTCCAATGAATATTCAGGACTGATTTCCTTTAGGATGGACTGGTTTGATCTCCTTGCATTCCAAGGGACTCTCACGAGTCTTCTCCAACACCACGGTTCAAAGGCATCAATTCTTCAGCGCTCAGCTTTCTTTATAGTCCAACTCTCACATCCATACATGACTACTGGAAGAAACCATAGTTTTGACTAGTCGGACCTTTGTTGGCAAAGTAATGTCTCTGCTTTTTAATATGCTGTCTAGGCTTGTCATAGCTTTTCTTCCAAGGAGCAAGGATCTTTTAATTTCATGGCTTCAGTCACCATCTACACTGATTTTGGAGCACAAGAAAATAAAGACTTGCTGTTTCCATTGTTTCCTCATCTGTTTGCCATGAAGTCATGGGACCAGATCCCATGATCTTAGTTTTCTGAATGTTGAGTTTTAAACCAGCTTTTTCACTCTCCTCTTTCACTTTCATCAAGAGGCTCTTTAATTCTGCTTCGCTTTCTGCCATAAGGGTGGTGTCATCTGCATATCTGAGGTTATTGACATTTCTCCCGGCAAACTTGATTCCAGCTTGTGCTTCATCTAGCCCAGCATTTCGCATGGGGTTCTCTTCATATAAGTTAAACAAGAAAGGTGACAATATACAGCCTTGACGAACTCCTTTCCCAATTTGGAACCAGTGCATTGTTCCATGTCCAGTTCTAACTGTTGCTTCTTGACCTGCATTCAGATTTCTCAGCAGGCAGGTAAGGTGGTCTGGTATTCCCGTCTCTTTAAGAATTTTCTTCAGTTTGTTGTGATCCACACAGTCAAAGGCTTTGGCGTAGTCAATAAAGCAAAAGTAAATGCTTTTCTGGAACTCTCTTGCTTTTTCTATGATCCAACGGATGTTGGCAATTTGATCTCTGGTTCCTCTGCCTTTTCTAAATCCAGCTTGAATGTCTCGAAGTTCACGGTTCACATTCTGCTGAAGGCTGGCTTGGAGGATTTTGAGCATTACTTTGCTAGCATGTGAGATGAGTGCAATTGTGTGGTAGTTTGAACATTCTTTGGCATTGCTTTTCTTTGGGACTGGAATGAAAACTGATCTCTTCCACTCCTGTGGCCACTGCTGAGTTTTCCAAATTTGCTGGCATATTGAGTGCAGCACTTTTACAGCATCATCTTTTAGGGTTTGAAATAGCTCCACTGGAATTCCATCACCTCTGCTAGCTTTGTTCATAGTGATGAGTCCTAAGGCCCACTTGACTTCACATTCCAGGATATCTGGCTCTAGGTGAGTGGTCACACCATCGTGGTTATCTGGGTCAGAGAGATCTTTTTTGTGTAGTTCTTCTGTGTATTCTTACCAACTCTTCTTAAAATCTGTCTGCTTCTGTTAGGTCCATACCATTTCTGTCCTTTATTGTGCCCATCTTTGCATTAAACATTCCCTTGGTATCTCTACTTTTCTTAAAGAGATCTCTAGTCTTTCCCATTGTATTGTTTTCCTCTATTTCTTTGCATTGATCACTGAGAAAGGCTTTCTTATCTCTCCTTGCTATTCTTTGGAACTCTGCATTCAGATGGGTATGTCTTTCCTTTTCTCCTTTGCCTTTAGCTTCTCTTCTTTTCTCAGCTATTTATACGGCCTTGTCAGACGACCACTTTGCCTTTTTGCATTTTTTCTTGGTGAACGTCTTGATCACTGCCTCCCGTACAATGTCACGTACCTCTGTCCATAGTTCTTCAGGCACTCTGTCTATCAGATCTAATCCCTTGAATCTACTTGTCACTTCCACTGTATAATTGTAAGGGATTTGATTCAGGTCATACCCAAATGGTCTAGTGGTTTTCCCTAATGTCTTCAATTTCAGTCTGAATTTGGCAATAAGGAGTTCAAGATCTGAGCCACAGTCAGCTCCCAATCTTGTTTCTGCTGACTGCATAGAGCTTCTCCATCTTTGCCTGCAAACAGTATAATCAATCTGACTTTGGTATTGACCATCTGGTGATGTCCATGTGCAGAGTCTTCTCTTGTGTTATTGGCAGACGGTGTTTGCTATGACCAGTGCGTTCTCTTGGCAAAACTCTGTTAACTTTTCTCCTGCTTCATTCTGTACTCCTTGGCGAAATTTGCCTGTTACTCCAGGTATCACTTGACTCCCTACTTTTGCATTCCAGTTCCCTATAGTGAAAAGGGCATCGTTTTGGGGTGTTAATTCTAGAAGGTCTTGTAGGTCTTCATAGAACCGTTCAACTTCAGCTTCTTCAGCATTACTGGTCAGGACATAGACTTGCATTACTGTGATACTGAATGGTTTGCCTTGGAAACGGACTGAGATCATTCTGTCGTTTATGAGATTGCACCCAAGTACTGCATTTCACACTCTTTTGTTGACTATGAGGGCTACTCCATGTCTTCTAAGGGATTCTTGTCCACAGTAGTAGATATAATGGCCATTTGTGTTAAATTCACCATTTCCACTCTATTTTAGTTCCCCGATTCCTAAAATGTCAATGTTCACTCTTGCCATCTTCTTTGTTTGACCACTTCCAATTTACCTTGATTCATGGACCTAACATTCCAGGTTCCTATGGAATACTGTTCCTTACAGCATCAGACTTTACTTCCATCACCAGTCACATCCGCAACTGGGTGTTGTTTTTGCTTTGGCTCAGCCTCTTCATTCCCTCTGGAGCTCTTTCTCCACTGTACTATTTTGGGCACCTACTGACCTGGGGAGGTCATCTTTCATCTTTTTGCTGTTTCACACTGTTCATGGGGTTCTCAAGGCAAGAATACTGAAGTGGTTTGCCATTCCCTTCTCCAGTGGACCACATTTTGTCAGAGCTCTCCACCATGACCCGCCCGTCTTGGGTGGCCCTACACAGCATGGCTCATGGTTTCATTGAATTACACAAGGCTGTCATCCATGTGATCAGTTTGATTAGTTTTCTGTGACTGTGGTTTTCATTCTGTCTGCCCTCTGATGGATAAGGATAAGAGGCTTATGGAAGCTTCCTGATGGGAGAGACTGACTGAGGGGGAACCTGGGTCTTGCTCTGATGGGCAGGGCTATGCTCAGTAAATCTTTAATCCAACTTTCTGATGATGGGCGGGGCTGTGTTCCCTCCATGTTGTTTGACCTGAGGCCAAACTATGGTGGAGGTAATGAAGATAATGGCGACCTCCTTCAAAAGGTCCCATGCACACACTACCACACTCAGTGCCCGGACCCTGCAGCAGGCCACCACCGACCCACACCTCCGCCAGAGACTCCTGGACGCTCACGGCCAAGTCTGGGTCTGTCTCTTGTGGGGTCGCTGCTCCTTTCTCCTGGGTCCTGGTGCACACATGGTTTTGTTTGTGCCCTCCAGGAGTCTGTTTCCCCAGCCGTGTGTAAGTTCTGGCGGCTCTATGGTTGGGTCAATGGTGACCTCCTCCAAGAGCACCTATGCCCTACCCAGGTCTGCTGCACCCAGAGTCCCTGCCCCTGCAGCAGGCCACTGCTGACCCATACCTCCACAGGAGACACTCAAACACTCAAAGGCAGGTCTGGCTCAGTCTCTGAGGAGTCTCCTGGTGTGCACAAGGTTTTGTTTGAGCCCTCCGAGCGTCTCTGGCAGGTATGGAGTTTGTTAACACTCAAAGGCAGGTCTGGCTCAGTCTCTGAGGAGTCTCCTGGTGTGCACAAGGTTTTGATTGAGCCCTCCGAGCGTCTCTGGCAGGTATGGAGTTTGTTTCTAAGCGCAATTTCACCCCTCCTACCGTCTTGCTGGGGTTTCTCCTTTGCCCTTGGACGTGAGGTATAATTTTTTTTGGTGAGATCCAACATTCTCCTGTTGACGGCTCTTCAGTGGCGAGTTGTACTTTTGGAAAAAAATGTGTTTGAGATTCATCTGTGGGGCTGCGCTTTCCCGGCAGCCGGCAGCCAAAGAGGATGAAGGCGTGGTATGCTTTCAAAGTCCAGGTGTTAGGTTAGGTGTCATAGATTAGGTGACCATAGGTGCGTGAGTTCATCTCTGAACTTTCTATCCTGTTCCATTGATCTACACTTCTGCTTTTGTGCCACTACCATAGTGTTTTGATTACTGTAGCTTTGTCATATAGTCTGAAGTCAGGGCGCCTGATTCCTCCAACTCCGTTTTTCTTTCCCAAGATTGCTTTGGCTATTTGGGGTCTTTTGTGTATCCATACCTATTTCAAAAATTTGTATTCTAATTCTGTGAAAAAATGCCACTGGTAGTTTGACAGGAATCCTTTAGATGGTAGAGTCATTTTCACAATATTGATTTTTTCCAATGCAAAAACATGGTATATCTCTCCATATATTTGTGTCATGTTTTATTTCTTTCATCAGAATCTTGTCATTTACTAAGAACAGGTTTTTGCTTCCTTAGGTAGGTTTATTCCTAGGTATTTTATTCTTTTTGATGCGATGGTAAATGGGATTGTTTCCTTAATTTCTCCTTCTGATCTTTTGCTGTTAGTGTATAGTAATACAAAGGATTTCTGTGTATTAATTTTGTATCTTGCAACTTTACCAAATTTGTCAATGAGCTCTAGTAGTTTTCTGCTAGCACATTTAAGATTTTCTATGTATAGTATCACGTCATCTGCAAACAGTGACATTTTTTCTTCTTCTTTTCCACTGTGAATTCCTTGCATTTCTTTTTCTTCTCTGATTGTCATGGCTAGGACTTCCAAAACCATACTGAGTAAAAGTGGCAAGAGTGGACATCCCTGTCTTGTTCCTGATCTTGGAGGAAATTATGTCTGTTTTTCACCTCTGAGAATGATGTTTGCTATGGGTTTGTCATTTATGGCCTTTACTATGTTGAGGTAGTTTCCTTCTATGCCCACATTCTGGAGAAATTTTTTTTTTTTTTAAACCTAAATGGATAGTGAATTGTCTAAAGCATTTTCTGCATCTATTGAGATGATCACATGTTTTTTGTCCTTCAGTTTGTTAATGCGGTGTCTGATTTGCATATATCGAAGAATTCTTGCATCCCTGGGATAAATCCCACATGATCATGTTGTGTGATCGTTTTACTGTGCTGTTGGCTTTGGTTTGCTAGTATTTTGTTGAGAATTTTGTGTCTATATTCGTCAGTGACACTGGTCTGTAATTTTGATTTTGTGTGAAATTATTGTCTGGTTTTGGTACCAGGGTGATGGTGGCTTCATAGAATGAGGTTGGGAATGGTCCTCCTTCCTCTGCAACTTCCTGGAAGAGTTTCAGAAGGATACATGTTAAACCTCTTCTCTAAATGTTTGATAAAATTTGCCTGTGAAGTCCTCTTTTGTTTGTTGGAAGTTTTAAAATCTGTTTAAATTTCAGATCTTGTAATTGGTCTGTTCATAATTTCCATTTGTTCTGGGGTCAGTCTTGGGAGGTTATACCTTTCTAAGAATTTCCCCATTTCTTCTAGGTTGTTCATTTTATTGGCGTATAGTTGCTTATAGTAGTCCCTTACGATCCTTTGTGCTTCTGCGGTGTCAGTTGTAATTTCTCCTCTTTCATTTCTAATTTTACTGATTTGAGTCCTCTCCTTTTTTTTCTAGACGAGTCTGGCTAAAGCTTTTTCAATTTTGTTTATCATCTCAAAGAACCAGCATTTAGTTTCAGTGACCTTTGCTATTGTTTTCTTTGTCTCCACGTCAGTTACTTCTGCTCTGATCTTTCTTTCTTTCCTTCTACTAATATTGGGTTTTGTTTGTTCTTCTTTCTCTAGTTGCAAGAAAGGTCCCCGTGTAACTGGGCAGGATGAAAGAAAGAAGGTAAAGGAAGAGGAGAGGAAGTGGGATGGGACCAGTGCCCCTGGGGAGGGAGCTGAAGGAGAGGAGAGGTTCACACATCCAGGAAAGTCCCATCACCGGTGGGGCGATCAGCTGGGTCAGAAGGGGAGCAGTGAGGTTTCAGAGGAGAGCACAACAACAGGTCTGTGGCAGGCAGGACAGGGTAAGACCTACACAGCTGGTTCCTCTCTCAGCCCTGTGTGCCCTAGCCTGAGACAGGTGTCCACTGGTGCAAATGGGTGCTGGGGCATGGGGTTTCGAGAGCAGATCCAGGGAGGTGACTGTTATTGGCTGTGAGGAGACGGCCTGAGGGGACAGGAGTGAGGAGCTCTGCAGCCAGGAATTCTCTTGTAAGGAGCCCAGACCACCATGGAAGCAAAACACCACTGTTGAGTGACGTGCAAAGGGCAGGGCCACCATTGCAGCCTCTCATCATGTGCCAGCCCCTGCCTCCCTAAGCACTAGGGAGGTCTCCTGCTGGAGCAGTCTCACATGCCCCCTGCCTGGCTGCTGCCTCCTCCGACCATTCCCTGCCTGGGTGGCCCACTGGCCCCAATCACCACCTCAGCTGCTTCCTGCCTAGGTGGGCTCATGTGCTCTGGCAGTCTCGGGAGCAGACACAGGTAGGTGACTCGCATACAGAGGTGGGGCTTGAAACCACAACTGTGCCCCAGGGGCCATATGACTTAAGGAAGAAGAGCTGAAGTCTCTCCTCATGGCTGCACGAACCATGGATTTACACCTCCGCTGACATCTTTGCAAATTCAGTGCCTGCAGAACATCCAAACAGACAACAACTGTTCTTGCCACTGGGGCAGGTTGGGCTTTAGCAGCTATGGGCTTTGTGGGCACACACACACAGGGGTTGGGCTGGACCAGAGAGTCTAAGCAGCCTCTATAGCTCCCACAGAGGGTCCAGGTGCATGACTACTGCAGTCCTGGGACCTGACCTCAGTGGATCTGCATCAGTGGCCTGGTGAAAACAATGCCTGTGTTTCACCAGGGCAAATTGCCTTCTTACCCACGGTTAAGGTAGGACTGCAAGCAGTGCCAACAACAGTACTTTGTGAGCCTGCACCACAAGGGAATGGGGACACAACAGAGCACACTCATTGGTGAACAGCTCCAGAAGAGGAATACTCAATGGCTTTTCTCCCAGTGGGAGTGCTCCAACCCCACCTACCTTGCACCCATCAGAAACACAGCTAAGAAATGGATCTGCGGGCCTCTATTCCAACAATTAAGAAACAGACCCCCACCCCTGACAAGGCAGTGACAACCATAGAACAAAGGGGAGGCTTTGCTCAATATCCATGGCAGGCTATGGTCCCCACAACACCAGTTAAACCCCCTATCAAGGGGATACCAACCAGCATATACTGAGGAAAGAGGTGACAGTCATCCATACTAAAAACAGCCCTCACATCAAAAAAAAAAAAAAAAAAAAAATCTAAATCTATAAATCTAAAACCAAACAGGCTACGCAGGGAGGTTCTCACATGAAAATAGCCTTCCAATACAGCCTGAGGGTTGAGCATTGAGAGGAAGAATCCCCAGAGTATAAACAGAGACTCCACTCTTAGAGGGTGTGCCCAAGTTCTCACATACACTGGGAGCCAGCACAAAGCCGTACCTCCACAGGAACCTGAGATAAACCTACCTAGGGAGTCTTGGAAGGTCCCTGGGGATGAAGGGTTTGGCTGTAGCTCACTATGGGGGCAAGGAAACTGGTAGCAACAACCCCAGGGAATATTAATTGGTGTGAGCTCTCCTGGAGGTCCCCATTTTGGCACCAAGACCCAGTCCCACCTAACAGTCTACAGGCTCCAGTGATGGAATGCCTCAGGCCAAACAATCAGTAAGACAGGAACACAGCCACACCTGCCATCAAACAGGCTGCCTAAAGTCATACTAGGCTCACAGCCACCCCAAATCACACCCCCTGACACCAGAGGGACAACACCCAGCTCCACCCACTGTAGGGCAGGCACCAACCTTTCTTTTCTTTTCTTTTTCTTTTTTAGACTCTTAATTCTCTTCATCAGTTTCATGTAATGTAATAGGAGACAGCTCTATCTCAAAAAACACCTTGAGAGTCTCAGGCCCCACAACTACATTAACCCCCGATTCTAGGAGGTAAGGTGTTAAGGACACTTGTTTGGGTGGGACGAACAGAACCAATAAAAGTGAGTTTCCTTAGCTTAACCCCTCATGATCCCTCTTTCTCCTAAGCTACGGTCACTCACTCCAGATGGAAAAACAAATGTGCTTAAGTTTTCCACCACCTCGGGTTTTCTTCACCAACTCACATCCTGGTGGTGTGTGGTGGTGAAAGTAAAGTCCGATGGTGTAAAGAACAATATTGCACAGGAACCTGGAATGCTGGGTCCACGAATCAAGGTAAATTAGAAGTGGTCAAACAGGAGATGGCAAGAGTGAACATTGACGTTTTAGGAACCAGCGAACTAAAATGACCTGGAAAGGGCAAATTTAATTCAGATGACCATTATATCCACCACCTTGGGCAAGAATCCCTTAGAAGAAATGGAGTATCCCTCATAGTCAACAAAAGAGCTCAGAATGCAGTACTTGGGTGCAATCTGAAAAACGACAGAATGAACTCTGGTCGTTTCCATGGCAAACCACTCGATATCACGGTAACCCAAGTCTACGTCCCAACCACTAATGCTGAAGAAGCTGAAGTTGAACTGTTCTATGCAGACCTACAAGACCTTCTAGCTAACATCCAAAAAAGATGTCCTTTTCATCATAGGGTACTGGAATGCAAAAGTAGGAAGTCAAGAGATACCTGGAGTAACAAGCAAGTTTGGCCTTGGAGTACAAAGTGAAGCTGGGAAAAAGCGAACAGAGTTTTGCCAAGAGAATGCACTTAGCACATAGAAAACATCCTCTTCCAACAAGACAAGAGACGACACTAAACATGGACATCACCAGATGGCCAATACCGAAATCAGATTGATTATATTCTTTGCAGCTGAAGATGGAGAAGCTCTATACAGTCAGCAAAAACAAGACCAGGAGCTGACTGTGGCTCAGACCATGAATTCTTTATTGCCAAATTCAGACTTAACTTGAAGAAAGTAGGGAAAACCACTAGGCCATTCAGGTTTGACCTAAATCAAATCCCTTATGATTATACAGTAGAAGTGACAAATAGATTCAAGGGATTAGATCTGATAGACAGAGTGCCTGAAGAACTATGGATGGAGGTTTGTAGCATTGTATGGGAGGGGGTGATCAAAACCATCCCTAAGAAAAAGAAATGCAAAAAGGCAAAATGGTTGTCTGAGGAGGCCTTACAAATAGCTGAGAAAAGAAGAGAAGTGAAATGCAAAGGAGAAAAGGAGAGAGATGCCCATCTGAATGCAGAGTTCCAAAGAACAGCAAGGAGCGATAAGATAGTCTTCCTAAGAGATCAAAGCAAAGAAAAGGAGGAAAAGAATAGAATGGGAAATATTAGAGATCTCTTCAACAAAACTAGAGTTATCAAGGGAATATTTCATGCAAAGATGGGCACAAGAAAGGACAGAAATGGTATGGGCCTAACAGAAGCAGAAAGTATTAAGCAGTGGCAAGAATACACAGAAGAACTATACAAAGAGATCTTAATGTCCCAGATAACCACGAGAGTGTGATCACTCACCTAGAGCCAGATATCCTGGAGTGCAAAGTCAAGTGGGCCTTAGGAAGCTGCACTATGAACAAAAATAGTGGAGGTGATGGAATTCCAGCTGAGCTATTTCAAGTCCTAAATGATGATGCTACGAAAGTGCTGCACTCAATATGCCAGCAAATTTGGAAAACTCAGCAGTGGCCACAGGACTGGAAGAGGTCAGTTTTCATTCCAATCCCAAAGAAAGGCAATGCCAAAGAATGTTCAAGCTCCTGCACAATTGCACTCACCTCACACACTAGCAAAGTAATGCTCAAAATTCTCCCAGTGAGGCTTCAACAGTACGTGAAGTGAGAACTTCCAGATGTTCAAGCTGGATTTAGGAAAGGCAGAGGAACCAGAGATCAAATTGCCAACTTCCACTGGATCGTACAAAAGGCAAGAGAATTCCAGAAAAACATCTACTTCTGCTTAACCGACTACAGTAAAGCCTTTGGCTGTATGGATCACCACAAACTGGAAAAATTCTTAAAGAGGTGGGAATACCAGTCCACCTTACCTGCCTGCTGAGAAATCTGTATGCAGGTCAAGAAGCAACAGTTAGAACCGGACATGGAACAACAGACTGGTTCCAAATTGGGAAAGGAGTGCACCAAGGTTGTATATTGTCACCCCGCTTATTTAACTTATATGCAGAGTATTCCATGCAAAATGCCGGGCTGGATGAATCACAAGCTTGAATCAAGATTGCCAGGAGAAGTGGCAATAACCTCAGATATGCAGGTGACACCACCCTTTTGGCAGGAAGTGAAGAGGAACTAAGGAGCCTCTTGATGAAGGTGAAAGAGGAGAGTGAAAAAGCTGACTTCAGACTCAACATTCAAAAAACGAAGATCATGGCACACAGTCCCATCACTTCATAGCAAAGAGATAGGAAAACGAAATAGTGACGGACTTTATTTTCTTGGGCTCCAAAATCACTGCAGATGGTAAGTGCAGCCATGAAACTAAAAGATGCTTGCTCCTTGGAAGAAAGGCTATGACAAACCTAGACAGCGTATTAAAAAATCAGAGACATTACTTTGCCAACAAAGATCCATCTAGTCAAAGCTATGATTTTTCCAGTAGTCATGTATGGATGTGAGAGTTGGACCATAAAGACAGCTGAGTGCCAAAGAATTGATGCTTTTGAACTGTGGCATTGGACAAGATTCTTGAGAGTCCCTTGGACTGCAAGGAGATCAAACCAGTCAATCTGAAAGGAAATGAGTCCTGAATATTCACTGGAAGGACTGATGCTGAAGCTGAAGCGCCAATACTTTGGCCACCTGATGGGAAGAGCTGACTCATTAGAAAAGACCCTGATGCTGGGAAAGATTGAAGACGGGAGGAGAAGCGGATGGCCAAGGGCGAGCTGGTTGGATGGCATCACTGACTCAGTGGACATGAGCTTGAGCAAGCTCCTGGAGAGCCTGGCATGTTGCAGTCCATGGGGTCACAAAGAGTCAGACGCGAGTGAACGACTGAACAGCAGCACATCCTTTTCCTTTCTTTCTTTCTTTTTTTAAGACAAGGAAAGAACCTTATTTAGAGAGGAGAAAGGAACCTCAATAAAAAGTTATTGGCCACTGATTCAGTCTGGTAGGTGATTTCCTGTGTGTTACTCTCCCAACTTTGGCAAGATTTCTCTCTAATCCAATCCTGAACATGTTTACTGAGTGCCTGTTGCATGGCCTCCCTTGTGCCAGGTGATACAGACACAGAGATTATGTGACAGGTAACAGTCACCACTTACATATTTGCAGTGAAATGTTGTGGGTTTAAAGCTCTGAGTGTACTTTCAAATTTTCCAGTCAAACCCAAGATGTGACATCTGGCTTCTGTCAAAAAAGGGTGAAGATAACCATCTGTGTTATCTGCATTACTCCCAGGACATTACATATGCTGTTCCATCCTTCTTGAGGCTTCCCCATCACCTTCCCCATCACCACCACTCTCCCCCACACACATCTGGCAAAGCCCTAGTCACACTTCAGGTCTCAACTCACATGGCACTTCCTCTGGCCAGCTTTCCCTGATCCCACTAGAGGTCATTCACTATACCATACCGTAGGTACTATTTATCATTTGGCTGTAGTTGCTTGCATAGTCATCTGTCTTCCTCATTAGGTTATTAGTCTCCCTGCATAGCACAGTGTTGTTGGGATGTCCTGGCACAGAATCCAGGCACATTCCCACCTCACATGTTTATGCTGCCTGGTCCCACTGTTCCTCCAAATACCCCTATGCCTTGATCGCTCTGTCTTCAAGTACCTGTTCAAATGTCTTCTTCTCAGTGAGACTGACTGTGAACATCCCATTTAAGCCTGTATATTCACCAATTAGCACTGCCAATCCCGCCTTCCTGCTCTATTCTTCCAGACTTGGGCCAGACATCCAACCAAGGAAATAAGGCCTTCTGGGGCACTGGCAGAAAGCAAGTGGAGCATGAATTAAGCAAGGGCTGAGGATACTACTAGGACAATCTAAGTCTGAGATCCACCACCCAGTAGACAATTTGAGGGTTGTTCTTCGATGTGCACAGTCTTTCTACCCACACCGTGACTATGTCGATTCTTAACAAAAACTCAAATTGCCTCTTCCTGCAGCAAATCCCCTCCTTGTTGTCTCCATCCATCCCTGAACACTTCTTGACTTTCTTTCTTCTGTGGGCCCTGGAATCTCAGAATGGAACTCCTACATGTTCTCTCACTCTTTTAAGCGGTATATTTTCTGGTCCTCGATGGAAGCGTTGCACCGTCAAACAGAGGGACTACATTGAATTCTACCTCTCTCAAACATCTGGCAAAATAGAACTGGGTGCGCCTATCATAGGACACTTTATTTACAAATTTTGAGGTGATACAAAGTTTATTTTCATCTCTTTCTAATTGCTGGTACCCTGAGAGGTACAGGTGTGCAAGGCCATTAATAATCGCTTTTAGAAAAGACTTACCCAACATAGGGTTTTGTGTGTATGCTATGCTATGCTAAGTCACTTCAGTCGTGTCCGACTCTGTGCGACTCCATAGACGGCAGCCCACCAGGCTCCCCCGTCCCTGGGATTCTCCAGGCAAGAACACTGGAGTGGGCTGCCATTTCCTTCTCCAATGCATGAAAGTGAAAAGTGAAAGTGAAGTCGCTCAGTCGTGTCCGACTCTTAGCGACCCCATGGATTGCAGCCTAACGGGCTCCTCGGTCCACGGGATTTTCCAAGCAAGACTACTGGAGTGGGGTGCCATTGCCTTCTCCGTTTGTATGTATAGGCATGTGATAGTTGAAATGTGAGAAGAGATCAGTGATATTACCAAACTCCTGATCACTGAGTATTTCCACTACTAGAATGTATTCTACTCCAATAAAAACTGTCACCTAAAGATACATTAGTTCTTTAAATATTATATATGCTGCTGCTTTTTCACTTATTTTAATAAAACTGTTTAAATGAGTCCATAGTAGTGAAGAAAACAGAGTATTATAAAATTAGATCTAATCAGCATTACATGTTGACTGGTGCACCCTTTCTCTCCCTCTTTCTCTCCCTCCCTTCTTCTTCTTCTCTGTCTCTCTGTCTCTCTGTCTCTGTCTCTGTCTCTCTCTCTCTCTCTCTCTCACACACACACACACACACACACACACACAGACTCACACACACATTAGAACAACAAAAAAGAGGGACATTCTGATGATACCAATGCTGGAGACATGCATTTAAATAAGTGCTTTAATTATTTGGGCTTTGGGGGATATAGGAAAGAACAGGATGGTGCCAGACTGATTTGGGAGAATAATGCCAAGAGAAAGTATTTTATGCAACAGTTGACATAAAATCTCACTGCAGAATTAGCAGTACATCTAATAGTTTTGACTATTCTAAGTGCTTTACGTAGCTCTTCTGACCTACTGGAATGTGACACACCAAGGATCAGTTAAGTATTTCCCTGATTCATTTATATGTGTTCATTTTCAGCCCCTGAACAGAATATCTACATCCCAGGGACAGTGACCATGTTGTTTTCTGGTTCTGGCTTTGCCCCAACAAATATCTGGCAGAATAGATACAAAGCATTTGAGTCCAAAGAAGAGGAGATAAACAAAGGTTGGCTGTCTGACACGGTGTGGCTTCCAGAGTGGCACCGTAGATCCCTACAGAGCTGCCTGGTGTTGGGAGAAGTATCCATGCAGCCCAGAGCCTAAGCCTCAGCTCCCCACATTAGTATCTTGAGACCTGACTTCAAAGTGACCATAGATTATATGCCCCCACCTCTTGCATTGTATTGATAACTGTATGAGAGAAGGAATATAAATGCTGGTGGTCTCAGATGTAACCCTGATTTATAGGACCCTCGCTTAGCACTTGACGTCTATTCCTTAAAGAGGCAGTGGGTGAAGGCCATCGGGGATGCCAGCTCTGGGGCCACACAGCCTGGGTTTGTAACCCAGCTCCCACATTCATAAGCTGTGTGTCTCTGTGTGGCCTCTCTGGGCCTCATAAACTCACTCCTCAATTGGGAGTGCCTCATATAGAGTTGTCAGCGATGATTAAACAAGATAAAGCATGTGAAGTACTCTGCAGCGTGCCTAGCATACAGGACACAATCAGTATTCCTCAGCTTATGGCAACTTATTATTATGATCAATAACATCTCTGCAGCATATACACAGCCTGAGTCCTCTGCTCAAATTTAGGCCTGTCAATTATGAGCACATTGTCTTTCCCATCTTTCCCCAAGATAAGGAAAGGGCCATGCCAGGTCATTTTAATTCCCAAAGTCCCTGTTGAGATCCCAAGGGAGAAACTGAGTTCACATGAACTTACCTGTTCAGAAGTCCCTTCTGGGTACCCAAGAAGTTGATGATTTTTGTTTTCCTGGAACACAGCTCTGGTTATATCATTGAAGGCAGATCTTCCCAGCTTAGTACGATATTTATTTTCTCATTGAGAGACTGTTGTGGTGACCGATTTGGCTCTTATCAGAGGGCTCTACAGGGAAAACAGATCAAGTCCTTTCTTTACATGTCACAAAAGGCAAGACACACATCTAAACATTGACACCACTTCAAAATAGCACCGGGATGCTCTTGGTCCCATCTTAGAGGCATGGGAGCACTGTTCATATTTGTCAAGAGTGGGCCCTGGAGACCAAAGAATGGAACATGGAGCACTTAAGCAAAGGACACCAGTGCTAACGTGAAGGTGCTCGCATCTGTAAGCAGGGACCTCTGCATCCAACTGCTTCCCCAAATGGGGAGTGGGGCCACACTGCCTGGCTGTCCCTAATGCTGTTCTTACTTCAGTACCCAGACTTCTGACCTGACTTTGAACCCAGCTCATGTTTAGAACTCCTGCTTGAGCTACTCCACACTTTTGCAGCTGTCCTCTTCTATGCCTGTTTAGTCTTTGCTTAGGATTTTCTCTGTCAATCTAATTCTTTCTGCCCACCACATTGCAGGGATTTCCTATTATTTCTCAAGCATAGGCCAGATCCCTCTTTCTCACTTTTCAGTATAATTTTGAACCAATGATAAATCTCTATTCTGGCATGATCTAGCAAAAGGCTAGAGCCTATTCTTAGGCCACCATGTAGAAGGGAGACAGGAAATATCTGAAAACTTTTGCTTGAGTGGAGATGTTGCACTTTCATATCGCTGGTATCACTGATGAGTGTCAGAGGGAGGACCCAGTCGACACACTGGATGGTAAGAACTCTAGAGAGTACTGAAATACCTGACTACATATATACCTAAGGGCAAGGAGAAGGGACTCAGTGAAAACAGATTGAGAAGGAGTGACCAAAGAAGCAGGAGAAAACCAAAGAGCTTGGCCTTGCTGTGGAAGTGAAAAAGGTCACCTGGACTTTCCAAGTCCACAGATCATTTGGTTCAATTTCTTGAAGCTGCTGAGATAAGCCTATATGTCACCTAGGCCTCCCATCTATAAAGTAAAACAACCTACTTTTATTTTAGGTGATTTTTAGGGTTGCATTATTTCAATAAATATTTATGGAAGGCTCACGTTGCTACATCAGCCTGCTGTAGGTAGGAAAGCTTCAGGGAATTCATCAATTGCAGGCCCAACCTGCATTGTCCAAGATACGTTATGAAGGGGGAAAATGTGGGTGTCACTCTGGTACAGTCAGGTTCTGGACAATGTGGGGATAAAAGACACAACCAACCTCTGGACCTACAGAGAATGAGCCGAGAGCTTTGTTCTAGCCACTCGTTTCTGATATATTGTTTGCAACAAACAAATTGACGACATAGCAGCAGCTACACTGCTGTGTGTGTGTACCTCATGTTATCATCACTCACAAGACAGCAAACATGTTCTAAGCACCTGCTGGGTACCAGGCTCCAGGACCTATGCTTTGGCAGGCTTTCTGCACACAGGAATGTTTGATGCAGGAAAACGGTTCTCGAAGAGCACACAGTGTGCTGGGCAGGGAGCCAGACTGAAGACGGTGTAGAAACAAGTGTGATGAGAGCTATGGCCAGCAAGAGCCAGCAGATGCTGGGAGCACAGACGAGACAACCCCAGAACCCAGGTGGTGAGGAACGGCTTCTCCTGGGGGTGGGATGATAGATAATATTATTGTTCCCATTTGCACATGAGGTAACGGAGGATCAGAGAGGATTAGCAAGCAATGGAAGAGGTGGAACCCTTTTTCAACCTACATCTGTTAAGATGCAAAGTCCCTTACACTGTGAATTTTATCAGTCTCCCCATGATGATATAGTCATCTGTTTTTCTTCACATTCACCGCCTGTACTTCTTTCTTATCCTACTTTACCTCTTACATTCTTAAAACCTGATAAGTATAATAAAGACAACCTTTGGTTCTGATACTGAGCAGGATTCTGCAGGGCCTCTCCAGGGCCAGACCCCAGCCCCACCCCCCACCCCCACCCCCAACCCGTTTGTCCACTGCTTCTGGTTTGTAGAAAAGCTTTACTCTCCTCGGCCTTCCCCAAGTCCCAAAGAGCCAGTTTAATCAGAGAAGTGAAAAAAAAAAAAAAATGCAGAAGCAAAGGAAACCAGTCAAGAAACACTAAATAATAATGGTTTAGCCATGAAATAAAGTTGAAGACCATTAGTTCCTCTTTTAGAACTATAGATCATACCCTGAGCTATATTCTTGAGTTGTTTTGCAGAAACTAAAACCCTCAGCAGGTGGAGGAAGCTGACTGCATGCTGACCACCAGCATGTAGACCCCAGACCAGTTGGAGCCACAAAACTGATAACTGAGATTCCTGAAATACCACCCTGTTACCTCACCACCAACCAATCAGAAGAATGTCTATGAGCTGATCTCATGCACCTTGCAGCCTTCACTGCTACTGTTACCTTTAAAAACCCTTCCCTGAAAGACAGTAGAGAGTTAAGGTCTTTGGAGCATTAGTTGCTCATTCTCCTTGCTTTACACCCTGCAAATAAACACCATATTTTCCTTCACCACAACCTGGTGTCAGAGCAGACTGGAGTTCAGCCCTGTAACAGTTCTACAAGGCCTTTATTCTTTTCTAGAGTGAGTTGTTACATCTTGGCACAATCTAAAACTGAATACTAAACTTAAATTTGTGTTCTATCCACAGAAAGGGTTAATGATAAATGGATCGCTGTTGGGAAAGGGTTAGCCGTCCTGTTACGCTGAATATCAAACACAGCTTTAAAACTCGATCCGTGTGCGAAATTATCACCTGGGAAACCACTGCTCCTCTCTGAAGCTATTCACAACATCGCACAATAGTGGATTTTATCAAATGCTGGGAGTCTCCATGCAGGTGATTATATGCCTTTGATTTTTCCACATTCAAGTGCACCAGTCACTGGGCATTGCTCAATGTGCTGCTCATTACTATAGAGCAATTCTTTCTTTAAAAAAAAAAAATTAAATATTTTATTATTTTTGGCTGCATCGGTTCTTAGTCGTGGCATGCGGGCTCTCTTGTTGAGGTGCACAGGCTCAGTAATTGTGGCATGTAGGCTTAGTTTCCCCAGGGCATGTGGGATCTTAGCTCCCCGACCAGGGATCAAACCCGAGTCCCTTGTGTTGGAAGATGAATTTTTAGCCAGCGGACCACCAGAGAAGTCCTGAACAATCCTTTATTATTTTTTTCTTTCTCTGTCACTGATTAACTGTGGGCGACTGATCCAAGGAAAGCCATGAACACTTACTTCAACATAGTAACCCTATGATCACATATCTAATAATGGTGTAACTCTAATGCCCACAATCGCTCCACTCCAGCAAACTGGTTATCCAAGGAGTCATTTGCTCTAGATATTCTTGACAAACTGATTTAAATAAGTATAAACGAATGCAAGAAACATTATAAAAAATAATATCTAATGATCTTTGCATATTGCAGAGAGGTTTATCAATTACTTCAATATGGGAGGTGTAGGTTTCTATGAGCTGATCTCAACCTTTCCATCACTGCCCAACCAATGTACCACAGACTTCATGGTTTCAAATGACACTAAGTCCAGGTGGGGTTGGCTGGGTCTTTTGCTTGAGTCTTTTGGTCTTGTAAGACCAAAATCAAGATGTCTGCTGGGCTGTGCTCCTTACTGGAGGCTCTGAGGTAGGTTCATTCAGATTGTTGGCAGATATCAGCTCCTTGCAGCTACAGGAGTGAGGTCCCTGTTTCCCTGCTGGCTGTCAGCTGAGGGCTGAGCTTTGCTCCTAGAGCCTGCCCACATTTCTTCTCATGCTTTCCAATTGGATTTCTCCAGCAGTAACCACTCTAGTTCCTCTCTCACACTTTGAAACTATCTGCCTTCCCTTGCTGCCACATCTCTCTGACCAACTCTTCTGGCTTTTCTCTTCGGCTTTTAAGGGATCATGTGATTGCATCGGACCCACTCAGATAACCCAGAATAACCTCCTTATTTTAAGGTCAACTGAATTGTAGCTGCAAAGTCCCTTCACGACAGTACCTAGATATGTGCTCAACTGAATAACCAGGGGACAGAAGTCTTGGAGAAGCATCTTTAGAATTCTGCCTACCACATATATATTATCTACGCACTTAAATTATTTTTATCTTTTGTGAAGGAAAGTGGTGAATTGTGTGAGTACCTCAGCTGGTAAAGAATCTGACTGTAACGCAGGAGACCCCAGTTTGATTCCTTGGTCAGGAAGATCCCCTGGAGAAGGGCTTGACAACCCACTCCAGTATTCTTGCCTGGAGAATCCCCATGGACAGAAGAGCCAGGCAGGCTGCAGTCCATGGAGTAGCAAAGAGTTGGACACGACTGAGTGACTAAGCATGCCAAAGAATGGGTCTCTGACACTGATTCAAAACCCAATTAGTTCCTGAATGCCATAAAAAGTCTGAAAATCCTGTTTCTCCAACCAGTAAAAGACAGACTGTTCCACACACTGTGTTTTAAATGAAAAGTCTTAGATTGGAGACAGAGCATCTGAGGAATACAATTGTTCACTTAGAAAGCCCATGGTTAACGATAAAGATTACACTCACACATGGTGTTACAGAAACAGTGACTCTCACCTGACCTATTTTTAGGAGATCCTCTTTCTCTCTCTCTCTGGATCACCTTCACGGCATCTCAGTGCCAAGCGGTGCCTCAGATCTTCTGGTCATGAAATGAAGTGCTGCCCTTGGAGAAGATAGGAGTTAGATCACCCAGAGCAGAAGTCCTCCTGAGATTTTAGAAACAGCATCCACCAGGAGCCATCCCTCAGGTAGTGGTGATTGGATGTGGCAAGTGAGTCTCAGGGCAAAAAGCAGGACTCTCTCAAAGAGTTGAACTTTCCTTATAGAGGTGAGACAAATTAGATAAACAGGGTCCTAAATTCCCTCCCTTCAGTCTGGGGATGACTGGAGGAGGAAGGGCTAAGGGCTTAATGGTGATCAGCTTCTCCGTGTTGACAAGCCAGTTAGGTCTTTCTTTCTTTCTTCCTTTCTCTTCCCCCCGCCCCCCTTTTCATGTGAAGTAAATCACTAATCCCTGCTTGAGACCCCCTGAAACCAACACCCCCCACCCCCCACCCCTCACTGGACAGCAGTAGCACTGGTGGGGCCCTCCCCCAGGTTTTGATTGTTTGCTGGGACAAGTGACCCCTGGTGACAAAAGAAAAGTTTCCAAGGCGCTGGAGGTGATGTTAGCAGTGAAGTAATAGAGAAACAGGTCATAAACTCCATCCCTCTGGTGGAAGGGGTGGCGCTGGAGGGGAGAGTAGGGTGAGTCCAGGCAGATGATGGGTAGAGAGATTGAAGGGAGGGTATTATTTCTTTTAGTGTACACATCAAAGAATAAATTTTGTATTTATTTGTATCTCTTTCTGATAGGAACACATACACATGTTAAAATCCTCAACATATCTTATATGCATACTTAAGCAGATAAAAACGATTCATTCATTCCCCTTTTGTCGATGGGATAACTAACACGTGAACAGCCATTTAAAGTTTACAAAATGGAGCATTATGTTATGCTAACTGGTCACAGCAGACCTAAGTGACTACTGAAAACAATTATGTTATCCTCAGATTATGAAACTGAGACACAGAGGGCTTGAGTACACTACACAAAGTAACAGAAGTACTAAGTGTTGGAGCCTAGATTCAGGATCATTCTGTACCTTAACCACTATGCTGTGCTGCCATTCACTGATGACTCTCATATCCATATCTTCAGCTCAGTCGCTCCTTGGTGACAGTCCTGAGTATCTATCCAGTGGCCTCTTAGGCATCTTTATCTGACACCTGACACTCACCTGAATTTATCATCTCCCACCACTGGCAAATGTGTGCCTTCTCTGATGTGTGAAAGATGTGCCTCTCTGAAAGACACCACCATCTTTGCAGCTGCTCAAGCCATCTCAGTCTTCTCCACTGTTCTCACACCCTAACACATCCAATCAATCACATGGCCTGCCAATTCAACTTTACCCCACTCTACCCCTTCTCTTCACCTGCCTAACTTGTACTGACCTTAGGTGAGTTTTCCTGGCTAAACTCTCTCAGAGCCCTCTCAGTGGCCCTGTGATAAACCTCTTCTCAGGTTGTGTCATTGCTTGTTTCCTTTTCTTTTTAAAAAATTAATTATTAAAAAAATTGAAGTGACGTTGGTTTATAATATTCTATAGTTTAATGTGTATAACAGTATATTTTTACTTTTGTGTATATACTCTAGAGTGTGCTCACCCGAAATGTAGTTTTCACCCATCGCCATACAGTTGACCCCCTTTAATGCTTTCTGCCCTCCTCCCACCCCACCCCTTCCCCTCTGGTAACCACTACTCTGCTCTTGGCATCTATATGTTTGTTTTTGCTTAGTTTGGTTTGGTTATTTATTTTGTTTCTTTGTCTGGGATTTGTTTTTGTGTGTTACACATATGAGTGTAATCATACAGTATTTGTCTTTCTCTGTCTGACTTATTTCATTATGCATAGTACCCTCAAGGTCCATCCACGTCGTTGCAAATGATAGATCTACCTATCTGGTATCTATATTCTTTACCCATTCACCTATCAGTGGGCACTTGGGTTGTTTCTGTATTGTGGCTATTGTAAATAATGCTGCAATGTACCTAAGGTTGCATGTATCAGTTCCAATTCATGTTTTTGTATTTTGTATAAATACGCAGAGGTAGAATAGCTGGATCACATATGGTAGTTCTAGTCTTAAAATTTTTGAGGAATCTCCATACTGTTTTCCATAGTGGCTGCACCAATTTACACTCCCACCAACATTGTAGGAAGGTTTCCTTTTCTCCACATCCCCACCAACACTTTCTATTTCTTGCCTTTTTAATAGTGAGTGCTTGTTTCCTTGACATAGTCTCCAACAGTTTATGAGCTCCATGAGGGCAGGATCTCTGAATCCAAGAGACCAGTATAGGATCTGGCACCCTGTTTGGAATAAATGGAATCACAGGTGAAGATCAAGATGTTGGGATGGGGATAGTGGGCAGATATGAAAACAAATATCAGTTTCCTAATCCTCCAATGAAGGCTATATCTGCATGAAGAGGCAATGGGGAAGGATATGAAACTTCCACTGAATGGAACGTGATGGAAGCTCTTTATACATTTCCCAACTGGACTGGTGTATTATTCAGTCTCAGAATAAGCTCAGTGGAAACACACTCTGAAAGAGCAGGTTGATTCTAGGAAAGGATTCTTAGCTCTTAACAGGAAATACATGGGACGAATCTGCTCTGTATTTTTCACTGTAAATTGTTATTTTTGAGACTGTATCCTGGAATCGCCCAATGAAGATAAAAGAGCAGCAATATGGAAATAGCTTGGTCCCTTTACAATGTCATAGGGATGGTGACTTAAATAGTCTTTTAAAAATTATATCCTCAGGATTTATTTACTTTGTAACTGGATGTTTGTACCTTTTGACCACCTTCACCCATTTCACCACTACCCCGGAGGAACACCCACCTCGCTGCCTCCTGGTGACTAACAACCTGTTCTCTGTGTCTAACGAGCTCACTTTTGTTTTATTTTGTTTTACATCCTACATATCAGTGAGATCATAGGGCATTGGTCTTTCTCTGTCTGACTTATTTCACCTTAGCATAATGCCCTCAAGGTGGAGAAGGCAATGGCACCCCACTCCAGTACTCTTGCCTGGAGAATCCCATGGATGGAGGAGCCTGGTGGGCTGCAGTCCATGGGGTCGCTACAAATCGGACAGGACTGAGCGACTTCACTTTCACTTTTCACTTTCATGCGTTGGAGAAGGATATGGCAACCCACTCCAGTGTTCTTGCCTGAAGAATCCCAGGGACGGGGGAGCCTGGTGGGCTGCCATCTATGGGGTCGCACAGAGTCGGATACGACTGAAGCGACTTAGCAGCAGCAGCAGCAGCAGCAATGCCCTCAAGGAGGTCTATCCATGTCATTGAAAACGGCAGGGTTTCCATTTTTTATGACTGAATAATGTTCCATTGCTCATGTACATGCACTCGTGTGTGTGTGTGTGTGTGTGTGTGTGTGTGTGTGTGTGTAAATATAACTCTTTCTTTATCCATTCACCCATCAATGGACACTTAGATTGATTCCATGTCTTGGCTATTGTAAATAAGGCTACAATGAACATGAGAGGGCAGATAACTTTTTGAGTTAGTGTCTTCATTTCCTTCAGCTAAATACCCAGAGTAGAATTGCTTGATCATATGGTAGTTCTAGTATTAGTTTTTTTAAGGAATCTCTATCTGTCTTCACAGTGGCTGCAGCAATTTACATTCCCACCAACAGTGCATGAGGGTTTCCTATTCTCCACATCCTTGTCAACACTTTTTATCTCTTATCTTTGTTTGAGGCGGTCTCTCATCATGGGTTTGATTTGCATTTTCCTGATGATTATGAGAGGGTAACAGGCAGGAAGGCCAGGGGTCTCCAAACGGAGGACATAGGCTGCAAGTGTCAGACATTTTTTCTCTCTCTCTTAAGTGGCAGGAGGAAACAAACAAACGACAAGTGTTAGATTTATTCCCCCCTCTCTATACAAATGTAAAAAGGGGTTTCTTTTAAAATTCTGTGTTGACATGATGACACCTGGCTCCACCTGAACTTAACTTTTTCTTAAGCCTTGAGCTAACCAATGCGTTTTTCTTATGGAAATGTTTGTCTTAAGCTATGTTAATGAACTATGTATTTACCCTAGACCCTTGTCTTCAAGTCAAACCAGTATGTTTTACTCATGCAAATGTTCTTAAGCTATGTTAATGAGACTGTATTTGCTTGAAAACCTGCCTTTCTTCAAGATCCATGTCAATCATTTTATGGCCCAGGATAACTCACCTTGTGCCAATGTTATCTCAAAATGCATGTTGTGGGTGAGGGGCCTGGTGCCAGTTTCTGAGTTTTGAGACATCTCCTTTCTCTAATTAGCAGCCTGCTAGTAGCTATATAACATCTGGCTAAAGACTAGCAGGGGGGCACTCTTTCTGCCCCCCTTCTGATGTCTATGTCAGAAGCTTGCTCTATCTCTTTTATACTTTAATCAAACTTTATTACACAAAAGCTCTGAGCAATCAAGCCTTGTCATTGGCCCCAGATTGAATTCTTCTCCTCTGGAGGCCAAGAATCCCGACGTCCTTCACGGCTGAGCAACAACCTTCCAATTAGTGATGGTTCAGTTCATTTCAGTTCAGTTGCTCAGTCGTGTCTGACTCTTTGCGGCCTCATGAATTGCAGCAGGCCAGGCCTCCCTGTCCATCACCAACTCCCAGAGTTCACTCAAACTCGTGTCCATCGAGTCGGTGATGCCATCCAGCCATCTCATCCTCTGTCGTCCCCTTCTCCTCCTGTCCCCAATCCCTCCCAGCATCAGAGTCTTTTCCAATGGGTCAACTCTTTGCATGAGGTGGCCAAAGTATTGGAGTTTCAGCTTTAGCATCAGTCCTTCCAAAGAACACCCAGGACTGATCTCCTTTAGAATGGACTGGTTGGATCTCCTTGCAGTCCAAGGGACTGCCAAGAGTCTTCTCCAACACCACAGTTCAAAAGCATCAATTCTTCAGCACTCAGCTTTCTTCAGAATCCAACTCTCACATCCATACATGACCACTGGAAAAACCATAGCCTTGACTAGACTGGCATGCTGCGATTCATGGGGTCGCAAAGAGTCAGACACTACTGAGCAACTGAACTAAACTGAATGAACTTAAGTACCAGATAGAGTGTCAGAGGTTGTGCAGCCACTTACCTCATAGAATGCAAAACAACTCATCCCATCATTCACAGTCAACAGATCAGGAAACAATGGCACACAGAGTTACAGCAACTTGGTGGCTCAGACGGCAAAGAATCCGCCTGCAGTACAGGAGACCTGGGTTCTATCCCTGGGTTGGGAAGACCCCCTGGAGGAGGGCATGGCAACCCACTCCAGTATTCTTGCCTGGAGAATCCCCATGGAGAGAGGAGCCTGGCAGGCCGCCGTCCATGGGGTCACAAAAAGGCAGACACGACTGGGCAAATAAACATGCACACATGCCCAAGTTCACACAACTAGTAAGTGCTAGAGGTCAGATTCTAATTCAAATCTGCTTCATTCCCAAGCCAGTGTTATTAACCCCTGTGCCCTAAGGTCTTATTTCCTAGAATGCTAAACTGTGTTAGAAGATTCTAGTGCTTGATTCTGGGGACCTGAACAACGAACGGCACTTTCTGACTCATTATTATATGTACCACCTAAAACCTAAACAGTAGGATTGCCTGGGTTTCATTTCTCTTATAGACAATGCATAAGAGACATTGTACACACAGGTTAAAATCTGATCCTCCTTTTTTAAAATTTCTAATTGGAAATAATTGCTTTACAATGTTGTGTTGGTCTCTGCCATACATTGTGAATCAGCCATAAGTGTACATATGTCCCCTCCCCAGAGTACCTCGCTCCCACTCCCATCCCCACCTCCCCCCACCACATCATCTCACCCCTCTAGGTTGTCACAGAGCACTGGGTTGAGCTCCCTGTGTTATACAGCAGCTTCCCTTCCCACTACCTCTGTGCTTTAAACAGGTAATGTATATGTTTCAATACCACTCTCTCAATTCGTCCCACCCTCTCCTTCCCATGTTGCACCTACAAGTTTCTTCTCTATGTCTGTGTCTCTATTCCTGCCCTGAAAATAGGTTCATCAGTACCATTTTTCTAGACTCCATATATATGCATTAATAATAATATTAATATTTGCTTTTCTCTTTCTGACCCACTGCACTACTCACTATACCCTCTGTTTAACAAGCTCTAGGTTCATCCACCTCACTAGCACTGACTCAGATTCGTTCCTTTTTATGGCTGAATAATATTCCAATGTATATATGTACCACAACTTCCACATCCTAGCTATTGTAAATAGTGCTGTAATGAACATTGGGGCATATGTGCCTTTTTGAATTATGGATTTTTCAAGTTATATGCCCAGTTGTGGGATTGCTGGGTGATATGTTAGTTTTATTCCTAGTTTTTTTAGGCAATCTCCATACTGCTCTCCATAGTGACTGTATCAATTTACATTCCCACCAACTGTGCAAGAAGGTTCCCTCTTTTCCACATTCTCACCAGCATTTATTATTTGTACATCTTTTAATGATGGCCAGTCTGACCAGTGTGAGGTAATACCTCATGGTATTGATAGTGTTGATTTGCATTTATCTAATAAAGAGCAATATTGAGCTTTTTTTTTTTTCATGTGTTTATTGGCCTTCTGTATGTCTTCATTGGAGAAATGTCTGTTTATGTCCTCTGCCCATTTTTTTTCATTGGATTGTTTGTTTTTCTGAAACCGAGCTTCATGAGCTGCTTGTATATTCTGGAGATTAATCCTTTGTCAATTACTTGATTTGCAATTATTTTCTCCCATTCTGTGGGTTGTCTTTTCATCTTTTTTATGGTTTCTTTTGCTGTGCAAAAGCTTTTAAGTGTAATTAGGTCCCATTTGTATATTTTTGGTTTTATTTCCATCAGTCTAGGAGGTGGGTCATAGAGGATCTTGCTGTGATTTATATCAAAGGGTTTGACATAACTGCCTGTTTTCCTCTAAGAGTTGTGTATTTTCTGGCCTTACATTTGGGTCTTTAATCCAGTTTGAGTTTATTTTTGTGTATGGTGTTAGGGAGTGTTCTAAGTTCATCCTTTTAGACACAGCTGTGCAGTTTCTCAGCACCAGTTATTATAGAGACTGTCTTTTCTTCATTGTATATTCTTGCCTCCTTTGTCAAAGATAAGATGTCCAAAGGTGCCCTGATTTATCTCTGGACTTTCCATCTTGTTCCATTGGACTATATTTCTGTTTTTGTGTCACTACCCTACTGTATTGATGACTGTAGCTTTCTAGTATAGTCTGAAATCAGCAAGGTTGATTCCTCCAGCTTCATTTTTCTTTCTGAAGATTGCTTTTGCACTTCGGGGTCTTTTGTGTTTCCGTACAAATTGTGAATTTTTTTTTTTTGTTCCAGTTCTGTGAAAAAAAATTTTTTTTTTCATTTGACATTACATTACATTTGACATTACCTTATCAAATGTAATTTGATAGTGATCACATTGAATCTGTAGATTGCTTTGGGTAGTATAGTCATTTTCACAATATTAATTCTTCCAGTCCAAAAGCATGATACGTCTCTTCATCTGTTTGTGTTGTCTTTGACTTCTTTCATGAGTGTCTTAGAGTTTTCTGTATACAGGTCTTTTGTCTCCTTAAGTAGGTTTATTCCTAGATATTTAATCATTTTTGTTGCAATGGTGAATGGGATTGATTACTTAATTTCCCTTTCTGATTTTTCCTTACTATTAATAGGAATGCAAGGGATTTCTGAGTATTGATTTTGTCTCTATCCTAGGACGTTACTAAATGCTTCCATTAGCTCTAGTAGTTCTGCTGGCATCTTTAGGGCTTTCTAAGTAGAGTATCATGTTTTGCATCTTCTTTTCCAATCTGGATTCTTTTTATTTCTTTTTCTTCTCTGATTGCCATGGCTAGGACTTGCAAAACTATGTTGAATAATAGTGGTGAGAGTGGGCACCCTTGTCTTGTTCCTGATCTTAGAAAAAAAATGCTTTCAATTTTTTACCATTGAGAATCACGTTTGCTGTGACTTTCTCATATATGGCCTTTATTATGTTGAGATAGGTTTCCTATGCGCATTTTTGGAAGAGCTTTTTTTTTAATCATTAATGGGTGCTGAATTTTGTCAAAAGCTTTTTCTGCATTTATTGAGATCATTGTATGATTTTTATCTTTCAGTTTCTTACTATGGTGTATCACAGTAATCAATTTGCATACATTGATGAATCCTTGCATCCCTGGGATGAACTCAACTTGATCATGGCATATAATCCTCTTCATGTCTTGTTGGATTCTATTTGCTAGGATTATTTTGAGGAGTTTTGCATCCATGTTCTTCGGTGATATTAGCCTATAATTTTCTCTTTTGTGATGTTTTTGTCTGGTTTTGGTACCAGGGTAATGATGGTCTCACGGAATGAGTGAGAAAGTGTTCCTTTCTCTACAATTTTTGAAAGAGTTTGACAAGGATATGCATTAGCTCGTCTCTAAATGTTTGATAGAATTTCCCCATGAAGCCATCTGGCCCTGGGATTTTGTTTTTGGGGAGATTTTTTTTTTATCACAGTTCCGATTTCAGTGTTTGTGATTGGTCTGTTCATAATTTCTATTTCTTCCCGGTTCGGTCTTGGAATGTTGAACTTTTCTAAGAATTTGTCCATTTCTTCCACCTTGCCCATTTTATTGGCATATAGTTGCTCATATTAGTCTCTTATGAGCCTTTGTGTTTCTCTGTTGTCTGTTGCAACCTCTCCTTTTCCACTTTTAATTCTGTTGATTTGTGTCTTCTCTCTTTTTTCCTGACGAGTCTGGCTAATGGTTTGTCAATTCTTTTTTAATCTTTTCAAAGAACCAGCTTTTAGTTTTATTCATCTTTGCTATTGTTTCTTTGATTTCTTTTACATTTCTGCTCTGATCTTTATGATGTCTTTTCTTCTGCTCATTTTGAGTTTTTTTTTTTTTTTCTTTCTCTCTCTCCTTTTTCCAGTTGCTTTATGTGTAAGGTTAAGCTGTCTATTTGATGATTTTCTTGTTTCTTGAGGTAGCATTTTACTGCTGTCAACTTCTCTCTTAGAACTGCTTTTGCTGCATCCCATAGGTTTTGAGTCATTGTGTTTTCATTGTCATTTGTTTCTAGGCATTTTTTATTTCTTCTTTGATTTCTTCAGTAACTTGCTGGTTATTTAGAAGAGTATTGTTTGACTTCCATGTGTTTGTGTTGTTTTAGGTTTTTCCCTGTAACTGATATCTAAGCTCATAGCAGCATAGTCAGAAAAGATGCTCAATACAATTTCAATGTTCTTAAATTTGCCAAGGCTTGAATTGTGACCCAAATGTGATCTATCCTGGAGAACGTTCCATGTGCACTTGAGAAGGAAGTGTATTCTTCTGCATTTGGATGTAATGTCCTGTAGATATCAGTTAGGTCTATCTGATCTAATGTGTCACTTAAGGCTTGTGTTTCCTCATGAATTTTCTGTCTGGGTGATCTGTCCATTGGTGTAAGTGGGGTGTTAAAGTCCCATACCACTATTGTGTTACTGTCAGCTTCCCCTTTTAGGTCTGTTAGTGTTTGCCTTATGAATTGAGGTGCTCTGATGTCAGGTTCATAAATATTTACAACTGTTATGTCTTATTTGATTGATCTCTTGATCATTTTGTAGTGTCCTTCCTAATCTCTTGTAATATTCTTTATTTTAAGGTCTATTTGGTCTGATATGATAATTGCTATCCATCTTTCTTTTCATTTCCATTTGCACAGGGTATCTTTTTCTCATCCTCTCACCTCCAGTCTGTATGTGTCTCTAGGTCTGAAGGAGGTCTCTTGTAGGCATGGTATATATGGGTCTTGTTTTATATTCATCCAGCAGACATGGGTGGAATTAAGTCGTCTTATGTCCTATGCTTGGAAGGAAAATACATCACTTCTGCTACATTCTGTTGTGCAAACACAGCCTCTATTTGGGGGAGGTGGGGTGCGTTAGACTCCTTCGTGTGGTATGAGGATCAACATGTGCATAGAGTCAGGGAAGCTACTGACGGTGGCTATGTTTAGAGAATGCCTGCCACCTACCACAGTGAGGATGCTGTGAACCAGCAGGATACCCTTGCAGGTAAGACTGACTGTACAGGCTGGGAATAAGCTTCAACAGTAAAAACATGCAAACCTCAGATACAGAAGCTTTCTTTCAATAAACTTATTCCTAGGAAGTAGCTGGACAGATATACAAAGATTTATGAACAAGAGTATTACCTTGGCTCTACGGTAACAACAGAAACTGGAAATGACAGAAGTGCCCATTAGGAAGAACTTGGTTGAACACACTGAATCACATACATGCACTGGAATTTAACATATTTAAAACTCTGCATGGGCCTTGAGATCTTCAGGTCATATCCAAGAAATGAAACATGGCCCTTGCTGAGGAGGGGTTAAGAGCACTGAGGCCACCAGGCCTTCTGTGCTGCCTTTGGCTCCCACAACCTCGCTCATCTAGTTCCAGCTTTCTTTAATATTCCCCCTCTCAAACTCCCACTCTGCCTTCCCCTGAGAATCTCCTGGTCATCCCTCAAGTCTCGGCTTGCTGTGCAATTCTTCAGGCAAGGTTTGTCTGACTCCCCACAACTGGGTTACGTTTTCCCTACCAGGTTCTTTCTTGGCCCACCTTCATTCTCCTAAAGCACATGTTAGTAGGGCACATCAGTTTGTTGTAATTACTTGCATAACTATCTGACTCTCCAGCACTACACAACTGGGAGCTCACACTTTTGCTCTATCCCCTACCTAAAGTAGTGTTTTTGGATCCTAGAATTTACTTGATCTCTATTCATTTCCAAGGCAGACTATTCAACATCACAGCAATCCAAGTCTATGCCCCAACGACTAATGCCGAAGAAGATGAAATTGAACGGTCCTATGAAGACTTGCAAAACCTTCTAGAACTGACAACAACAGCAACAAAAGATACCCTTTTCATCATAAGGGATTGGAATGTGAAAGTAAGAAATCAAGAGATACCTGAAGTAACAGGCAAGTTTGGCTGTGAAGTAGAAAATGAAGCAGGGCAAAGGTGAACAGAGTTTTGCCAAGAGAACACACTCGTCATAGCAAACACCCTCTTTCAACAACACAGGAGACAACTCTACACATGGACATCACCAGAGGGCCAATACCAAAATCAGATTGATGATATTCTAAGCAGCAGAAGATGGAGAAGCTCTACACAGTCAGGAAAAGCAAGACCAGGACCTGACTGTGGCTCAGATCATGAACTTCTGATTGCAAAATTCAGACTTAAAAGGAAGAAAGTAGGGAAAACCACTAGGCCATTCAGGTATGACCTAAATCAAATCCTTTACGATTATACACTTGAAGTGACAAATAGATTCGAGGGATTAGACCTGATAGACAGAGTGCCTGAAGAAATATGGACAGAGGTTCGTAACATTGTACAGGAGGCAGTGATCAAGACCATCCCCAAGAAAGAAATGCAAAAAGGCAAAATGGTTGTCTGAGAAGGCCTTACAAACAGCTGAGCAAAGAAGAGAGCCAAAAGGCAAAGAAGCAAAGGAAAGATTTACCCATCTGAATGCAGAATTCCAAAGAATAGCAAGGACAGATAAGAAAGGCTTCCTAAGTGAACAATGCAAAGAATCAGAAGAAAACAATAGAATGGGAAAGACTAGAGATTTCTTTAGGAAAGTTAGAGATGCCAAGGGAATATTTCATGCAAAATGGACACAATAAATGACAAACAGTATGGACCTAACAGAAGCAGACAATATTAAGAAGTGGCAAGAATACACAGAAGCTGCTGCTGCTAAATCACTTCAGTCATGTCCGACTCTGTGCGACCCCACAGCTCCCCCGTCCCTGGGATTCTTCAGGCAAGAACACTGGAGTGGGTTGCCATTTCCTTCAATGCATGAAAGTGAAAAGTGAAAGTGAAGTCAGTCAGTCTTGTTCGACTCTTAGCGACCCCATGGACTGCAGCCTACCAGCCTCCTCCATCCATGGGATTTTCCAGGCAAGAGTACTGGAGTGGGTGCCATTTCCTTCTCCGATGAAAATTAGAGAAATGCAAATATAAACTACAATGAGATATCACCTCACACTGGACAGAATGGCCATCATCAAAAAATCTATAAACAATAAGTGCTGGAGAGCACGTGGAGAAAAGGGAACTCTCTTGCCCCATTGGTTGAAATGTAAATTGATACGGCCACTATGAAAGACAGAATACAGATTCCTTATAAAACTAGGAATAAAAGTGCCATGTGAAAGTGAAGTCGAAGTGAAAGTGAAGTCTCTCAATCGTGTCCGACTCTTTGCGACCCTGTGGTCTGTAGCCCGCCAGGCTCCTCTGTCCGTGGGATTCTCCAGGCAAGAATACTGGAGTGGGTTGCCATTTCCTTCTCCAGAGGTCTTCCCAACCCAGGGATCGAACCCAGGTCTCCCACATTGCAGGCAGACGCTTTACCCTCTGAGCCACCAGGGAAGTCCTAGCAATTCCACTAGTAGACTTACACACTGAGGAGACCAAATTGAAACAGACACATATACCCCAATGTTCACTGCAGCACTATTTGCATTAGCTAGGATCTGGAAGTCATGTACATGTCCATTGACAGATGAATTGATAAAAGAATTGTGCTACAGATATACAATGGAATATTACTCTGTCATAAAAAGGAACACATTTGTGTAAGCTCTAATGTGGTGGGTGAAGCTAGAACCTATTATACAGCGTGAAGTAAGTCAGAAAGATAAAAACAAATATGGTATACTAATACACATACGTGGAATCTAGAAAGATGGTACTGATGAAATTATTCACATGGCAGCAATGGAGATACAGGCCTAGAGAACAGACTTATGGGCACAGGGTGGGGGAAGAAAGAGAGGGTGGGATGTATGGAGAGAGTAACATACAGTACCATATGTAAAATACATAGCTAATGGGAATTGGCTGTATGACTCAGGGAACTCAAACCAGGGCTCTGTAAAAACCTAAAGGGGTAGGATGGGGAGGGAGGCTGGAGGGTGGTTCAAGAGAGAGGGGACATAGGTTTACCTATGACTGATTCATGTTGATGTTTGGCAGAAAACAACACACTATTGCAAAGTAATTGTCCTTCAATTAAAAAGAAACAAATTTAATTTGGAAAAAACACTGTGACAGAATGTATTAAGAGAAAACAAACAGTAACCTTCAATATGCTGCCTACAAGAGATTTACTTATGGTGAAAGACACACAGATGGCATATGAGCACGTAGAAAAAGATATTTCATAGAAACGGAAATGAAAAGAAAGCAAGGGTAGCAACATTCATCAGAAAAAAAAAATGGACTTTAAAACAAAGGCTGTAAAGGAAGACAAAGATGGGCATTATATAATGATAAAGGGATCAATATTATACCTGTTAACATATATATATCCAATTCAGGAGCACCTAACTATATAAAGCAAATGCCAGCAGACATAAAGGGAGAAACTGAAAATAATACAGTGATAGTAGGAGACATTAACACCCCACTGACATCAATGGACAGATCATCCAGACAGAAAATCAATAAAACAACAGAGATTCTAAATGACACAACAGGCCAGTTGAGCATAATTGATATCCCCAGGACACTAACATCCCCTCAAAGCAAGAATACAAGATATTTTTGAGTGCTCATGGAATGTTCTCTTGGATAGACCAAATTTAAGACGATAGAGATGATTTCAATCATCTTTTTGTACCACAACCGTATGAACCTAGAAATCAACTACAGAAGGAAAATGGGATAAGAACGAACATACAAAGACTAAACAATATAATACTAAAAACAAAGAAAAACACACACACACAGTGGGTGAAAATGAGCTCAAAGAAGTTAGAAAATACCTTGAGATAAATGAAAATGAAAACACAATTTTACAAAACCTATGGAATACAGGAAAAGCAGTTCTAAGAAGGAGGTTCATAGTGATACAGCCCTTCCTCAGGAAGCAAGAAAAATCTCAGATAAACAAGTTAATTTATCACCTAAAAGAATTAGAAAAAAGAAAGAATTAACAAAACCCAAAGTCAACAGAAGGAAGGAAATAATAAATATCAGAGAGGAAATAAAATTGAGATTAAAAAAGAAAACAACAACGGAAAAGGAACACATGTACACCCATGGCAGATTCATGTTAATGTATGGCAAAACCAATACAATATTGTAAAGTAAAATAAATAAAACTGAGATTTAAAATTAAAAAAAAGGAAAAGGTCAATAAAACAACAAACCATGAGCTGGTTTTTTGAAAAGATGAAATTGTCAAACCTCTAGCCAAGCTCACCAAGAAGAAACAAGAGAGGGCCCAAATAAAGAAAATGAGAAATGAAAGAGCAGAAATAACAACCAATACCGCAGAAATGCAAAACTTTGTAAGAGAACAGTATGAAAAGTTATATGCAAACAAATTGAACAACCTGGAAGAAATGGACAAGTTCCTATTAACAGAAAACTGCAGCCTGCCAAATCTGAGTCAAGAAGAAACAGATAATTTCAACAGACTGTTCACTGGAAGTGATATAGAAACTGCAGTAATACTTTTTTTCTAATTTAAATTTATTTATTTTAATTGGAGGCTAATTACTTTACAATATTGTATTGGTTTTGCCATACATCAACACGAATCTGCCATGGGTAAACACATGTTCCCCATCCTGAACCCCCTCCCACCTCCCTCCCCGTACCATCCCTCTGGGTCATCCTAGTGCACCAGCCCCAAGCATCCTGTATCCTGCATCGAACCTGGACTGGTGATTCGTTTATTATATGATATTATACATGTTTTAATGCCATTCTCCCAAATCATCCCACCCTCGCCCTCTCCCACAAAGTCCAAAAGACTGTTCTATACATCTGTGTCTCTTTTTCGGTCTCACATACAGGGTTATCATTACCATCTTTCTAAATTCCATACATATGCGTTAGTATACTGTATTGGTGTTTTTCTTTCTGGCATACTTCACTCTGTATAATAGGCTCCAGTTTCATCCACCTCTTTAGAACTGATGCAAATGTATTCTTTTTAATGGCTGAGTAATACTCCATTGTGTATATGTACCACAGCTTTCTTATCCATTCATCTGCTGATGGACATCTAGGTTGCTTCCATGTCCTGGCTATTATAAACAGCACTGTGATGAACATTGGGGTACACGTGTCTCTTTCAATTCTGGTTTCCTCGGTGTGTATGCCCAGCAGAGGGATTGCTGGGTCATAAGGCAGTTCTATTTCCAGTTTTTTAAGGAATCTCCACACTGTTCTCCATAGTGGCTGTACTAGTTTGCGTTCCCACCAACAGTGTAATAATTTAAAAAGAAACTCACTGCAAACAAATGTCCAGGACCAGACAGCTTCACTAGGGCATTCTACAAAACATGGGGGGAAAAAAAAAAAGAACCGATATCCATCCTTCTCAAACTATTCCAACAAACTGAAGAAGAGCGAGTCCTCCCAAATTCCTTCTATGATACCACCATCACCCTGAAACTGAAACAAGACATGACAGGAAAGGAACTTTATAGGTCAATATCTTTGATGAATATAGATATAGAAATCCTCGACAAAAATTGACCAACCTGAACCCAGCTATACATAAAAAGGATAATACGCCATGATCAAGCTGTATGCTTTCCAGGGTCACAAGGATCTTTCAACATATGCAAATCGATCAGTGTGATACACCACACTAACAAAGGAAAAGACAAAATCCTCACGATCATCTCAATAGATGCAGAGAGAGTATTTGACAAAATTCAACATTCATCCAGAATTAAAATTCTCACCAAAGTGGTTTTAGAGAAGACATGTACGTGCTTGCATGCTAAGTCACTTGAGTCATGTCCCTCTCTTTGCCACCACCAGGCTCTTCCATTCATGGGATTCTCCAGGAAAGAATACTGGAGTGGTTTGCTATGCTCTCCTCCAAGCGAGGGGACTTATCTCCACATAAAAAGGGGCATTAATGACAACCCCACAGCCAACACAATACTCAGTGGTGAAAAGGTGAACACTTTCCTGCTGAATTCAGGAACAAGACAAATATTCCCACACCATATCTCCATTTCACTTAGTTGTCCTTCTGGGGTTTTAATCTTGCTCCTTCCTTTGGAACATATTTACTGCTGTCTCATTTTGTCTAAATTTCTGTTTGTGGTCTCCTCTCTGATGGCTGCAGAGTTGCAGTTCCTCTTGCTTCTGGTTTCTGCCTCCTCATGGATGAGTTTGGTCCAGGGCCTGTGCAAGCTTCCTGGTGGAAGGGACTGTTGCCTACCCATTGCTGGTTGGATCCAAGTTTGTCCCTCTGGTGGGTAGAGTCATGCCAAGGTGTATGTTTAGAGGTGTCTGTGAGCTCAGTATCCCTTTAGGCAGCCTGTCTGATGATGGGTGGGGTGTGTTTCCACCCTGCTGGTTGCTTGACCAGCATACCAGTACTGGAGCTTGCAGGCTATTGGGTGTGGCCAGGTCTTGGTGTCAAAATGGTGGTTTCCAGGAGAGCTCACGCCAGTCAATATTCCCTGAGGTCTTCATCACCAGTTTCCTTGCTCTCCATAGTGAGCCACATACCACTCCTGTCTCCCCAGGAGACTTACCAAGATCCACAGACTGGTCCAGACCAGGCTCTTATGAAGTCATTGTTTTGTGCTGAGTTTCAGTGCTTGCCAAACTTTGTGTGTGCCCTCCAAAAATGGACTCTGCTTCCCCAAGTCCTGTGGGACTCTTGCACTCAAGCCCTGCTGGCCTTCAAAGCCAAATGCTCTGGGGTTTCTACCTCCCAGTGTCAGACCCTCAGGCTGGGAAGCCTGAGATGGATCTCAGAACTCTCACTGCTGGGGAAGAAACTCTGTGAAAGAATTATTTTCTACTTTGTGGGGCATCCACCTGGTGGCTATGGTACTTGATTATGCCCTGAAATTGTCCATCTTACTGTCTTGTGATTTTTTCTATGCCTTTAGTTGTAAAATATCTTTTTTTGGTGTGTTCTAGTCTTTTTTGTTGATGGTTATTTAGCCCGTAGTTGTGATTTTGATGTTTTTGTGAGACGAGATGAGCTCAAGTCCTACTCTGTCATCTTGTCTGGAATCGAAGGGCTCTTTTAGTTTGGATTCTTGCTCTATCTTTCTTTACTGTGTGCTGGGCATTATCTCCTTGATATGGGGTGTGTAGATGCAGTGGCTCTTGCATACTCACAGGATGGCAGGGACAGGTCATTGCCTGCTCATGGGTTTCTTAGCAGCAGCAGTGGCTCATGCATTCCCACGACAGCAGGGGTAGCATTTAGTGCCTGCTCAAGACCCACGTGCTCCACCAATACAGCAGAGGCAGTGCTTGGCTAATGCTCATAGGTGTCTTGGTAGGGGGTTGAGGTGTTGGATGTCCTCCTGGTACAGCAAGGGGAGTGCTTGGTGCCTGCTTACAGGTTTTATAGCAGCAGCAGCAGCCTGCACGTGCTAGGGACAATGGAGGTAGTGCTTGGCCCCTGCATGCGGGTCTCATAGTAGCAGCCCAGGATGGTGGCAGTGGCTCACATCCACCCGCAGAGCTTGTGTAAGTAGTATCCTGTGGCCTGAGAGCATACAAAGGGAAATAAGCATCTATGGCAGTCCCACTCTTCTCCTTGTGGGACCCCCAACAGTGGCACCTTGCCTCTATAGTGGGCCCAGGCTTCTTCTGAGTACACCTCATTGCCACACTCCAGCCTCTTCAAGCTGTCTCCACACAGCCAACCCAAGTCCTCTCCCTGGGTCTGACCTCCAAAGCCCAAGCTTCAGCATCTAGCCCCTGCCCACACCGATAGATGAACCTCAGTCTAAGAGCCCAGGGCAGCAGTATCCACCACCTATGCAGGTCACTATCCATTTTTCCTACTGCAATCCAGTTGCTTCACTCTCCTCTGAAACTCCAAAGCTCCACCTCCATCCAGGCTGATCTTCTCACCAGTAAGGCAACTCCCCCAGGTGTGAGAAACTTTCCTTCTTCACAGCTCCCTCCCTGGGGATCAAGTCCAGTCTAGATTCCTTTCTCTCTTTTTTATTTATTTTTCCTTTTGTCTTACTCATTTACATCGAAGTCGCCTTGCCCTTTCAGAAGTCTGGGGTCTTCTGCTCCCGTTCAGTAGGTGCTCTGTGTGAATCATCCTACTCCTCTGACATCTTGATCCCTCCTTGATTTCTCTTCTGATATTTCATTATTTGTTGCTGTTCAGTCGTTAGGTCATGTCTGACTATTTGTGACCCCACGGACTGCAGCACACCAGGCTTCCCTGTCCCTCACCATCTTCCAGTGTTCATCCAAGTTCATGTCCCTTAAATCAGTGATGTTATCCAACCATCTCATCCTCTGTCATCCCCTTCTCCTTTTGCCTTCAATCTTTGCCAGCATCAGGGTCTTTTCCAGTGAGTTGGCTGTTCTTATCAGGTGGCCAGAGTACTGGAGCTTCAGCGTCAGCCTCAGTCATTCCAATGAAGATTCAAAACGATGTCTTTGCTTTTTAATACACTGTCTAGGTTTGTCATAGCCTTCCTTCCAAGTCCCTATTTCATTATTAGTCTATAGAAAAGTAACAGATTTTTGTAACTGTGACCAATTGTAGGTTTCTGAAACTGTAACCAACCTGTAATTTTGAAATTGTGTCCTTGCATGGGAGAATCGCTATACAATCTGTGTGCCCAGTGGCTTTGGTGAGAGAGCTGGATCTGATATGAGCATGAGTCACATTTTTCCCCAGGGTGTTCTGAAACCTAGCACCTTGGTAGGAGCTGCATCTAGAGAAGCTAGAGCCAGACTCAAATGTGAACTGGAACTTCTCCTCTACTCAGTGACCAACATCATCCTATTTGGGTGGGTCCCAAGTTGTTGGAGCAGAAGACCTAAGGGTCAGAAAACCTAAGGATTTGAGCTGGCTCCCTTCCTTCTAAGTGTGTGCTCTCCCCCTTCCCAGCACTGGCATCTTTGTCCCAGAGGGAAGCAAGAGGGTCTTGAGCATTTGTTCTGCATGTATCTGGGCACTGGCTGTTGCAGTGCCCTGGTCAGAGTCCCAGGTCACTCCTGATGTGCTGCTTCTATAAGCACTATTAATAGCTACTCTTGTCCCCATTCAAATTTATTCTAAATCCACATCCATTCTATCCCACACAACTGAACTCTTATTTGGCCTGAGCAGCCCTCATGCTAGTGTGAAGCAAATAAGGACAGAGCAGGCACTTGGCTCAGGCTGGGGTGCACTGTGAAGTAGTCACAGGAGACTGACCAGAGTCTGGTGCAGTTTCAATCTGCTTTCTCCATCTGTTTCAGGGGTAAATAAGTATGTGTATGCTCTTCACAAGCAGAGTCTAGGTTTCTTACAGCCCTCCTGTTAGTCCCACTGGTTTTCTAACTATGGGAACTTGTCTTTCCAGTGTCAGGCCCCAGGTCTTGGGCATCCAATCTGTGTCTCTAACTGCTCATTCCCCATAGATGATCCCCCTCTTCTTCTTTGTTCCCTTCCAGGGGCACAGATTCCAACCTGATTGCTTTTCTTCCCTTCCTATATGACTTCGTGTGAATCTTTTTTATATCCTTGGTTGTACAAGATTCTTTCTGCTAGTCTCAAGTTAGTTTTCAGTGAGAATTGCTCTACATGCAGATATATTTTTCAGTGTTCCTGGGGGAGGTGAGTTCACATCCTCCTAATCTACCATTTTGATCTTGACTGAGAATTGCCATCTTTCTACTCCAGTCTTTCTATCCAAGGGGGGGAAAAATCACTTCTCAATTCTTCAAGCCTTTTGCATGTCCTTCCAAAGGCTTGCATTATTTTCTTCATATTAGTTTTTCAAACTTGTATTGTTTATTCCTATGCATTTTATTATTGTACTGTATTGCTGTTATAGACATTTTTCCTCTCTACTGTGTTTTCTAACTTGATGTTATTTACATATAAGAAAACACTAGATATTTTCTTCTCATAGAATCTTCACAGTAGTTAAACAAGAAGACATGAAGAGAGGAGGTCTTCAATTGTCTTCTTCCTCTGAGGTGACCTGAAAGAAGTTTGGGACATTTCAGCAAGTCTCATAGCAGAGACATGCTGCAGAGACCTCCTTAGAAAGCATTTTCTGGAAAGTCTCTGGGCTGCTGCTGCTTTCACTGAATATACCTGTTTCCATTAGGTAGATACATGGCTCCGAAATATGCATAGATATTGGATCTAGGGTCTAGGCCTACTCTATTGTTACATGGTACAAAGCAATGATGACTAACATGTTCCCCAAAGTATCAGCCATGTAGCCTATTGATAAGACAAAACTGACTTTATTGTACAATATGGTAATGGAGAGCTACACTTCAGAAGTAAGAAGGCAGAATTGACATTTATGCATATTTTGAGATCTAGTGGAAAACAATTCCTTCAGTTGGCAGGGGGGCTGGTATTATTAGGATTGGATAAAGATTATTATATAATGGTTTAGGATTGGTGGACACAGCAAGGCAAAGGACTTTGAAACAAGTTTTTCATGAGTCTTGGGGTTGAAAATATTGTTTGGCACTTCTCATTGAATAGTTTATGGGTTTTTTTAGGCCAGGAATGAACAATGAAGTCATTTACAACTTTTACCTTCCTGAGCAAGAGCTTCCTGGAATAGTAAAGTTATGTTGGTAAAGACAATACTTGTTAGTGAAGAAAGTGATCTATGTGCATGGTTCCTATTCTCATACTTGTTTTTACATAACTCATCAGTTTATTTGGGGAGGTGGTATATGGAGGGGAAGAAGAGAATGGGGGCTACGATGAGAAATTAGCGTTTTGTAAGTAAATTAGAATATAATTTTAAACAGACAACTATATATTCTACATAGCTGAGCTGCTTTGATGGAAATACCTGAAGTTGGGAACAGGAGGTTTCTTCCTTCCTCTATGTCTTTGTCCTTCTCAAAAGTGGTTTGAGAAGTTATCATCATTATTTTAGAGTGAGAGCACTAAAAAGCAATAAAAGACCTGATCTTTTATTTAGTTTATTTTTTTTTTACCCTTTCCCCCTTAATCAGCAAAAGTACAACCAAATTTTACTTTCCTTTTTTCCCCTCCTAATCCCAGTTGTCAGTGCAGTGCATTCATGAAGTGCTCAAAGGAAAATATGTGACTTCTCATTCTAACACCTAACCACCAAATAACCACATTCATGTCATCAGATAGCTGGATGGCTGTGGACCTGAGCATTTATGGTTCCTGAATGGCTCCACTCCAGCCTCAGAGGTCATTCTTCAACCTGATGTCGGTCTTCAGCTTCTTTCTATTGGGCCTGTGGAATTAACCCCTGATGAACAAGATAAATTCATAGGACCATACTTGAATTTGGATGGAAGCAAGTTATGGAATATCTCTTGGGACACACAGAAAACAGCAGAACATATTGATATGAAAGACATTATAGAGACAGAAAAATAGCCTTTTTCTAGAACTCAATCTGGGCTGATAAGCAAGGAGCTAGAACTGGTGCTGTTAACAGCTCCTCTAACTGTGCAGAGGCTACATATTTCCACTTGACCAATAGCCTCCCTTTGTCCAAACAGGAGAATCTATGAACAAACAAATTTTCACAGGACTAACGAGGAGAGCAAGGGAAAAGTCTCCAGCTTCTGAACAGCTGGCGTTTTCCAGGGACCCCTGGACAGCCAACATCTAAGCTCAAATTGCTTGGTGCTTGAGGTCAAATTGTTTATACCTTGCCATGTGAAATAAAACTCTCACATTTGTCTCAAAATGGAAACATAGTGGAGAGATAAAATATACTGATATTTGCTGCAACACAACAGTTCATGGCATTCAGCTACACCTCAGCCCAAGCACAGCTTAGACAGGATGCCAAGAGAATGAGAGGCCATATGCATCTACTGACATTTTTACCTGTTAGTTCCAGTCTGCGCCATGTGACACATGGCTTGTGCAAAACATACACTGTTATCTGAACTTTAATGTGCAGTTTTGCAGATGGAATCTACACTTCATCAGCAGCTATACATCTTGCAGTAGCTCTTAAAACCCATATCAAATATGTCCTTTATATTTTAAACACTGAACTTCAAAGGAAAAGGAATGAAATGGAGCTTTTAATGTGTACATACATGTACTTCTATCAGTCAGTCAGTTCAGTTCAGTCGCTCAGTCATGTCCGACTCTTTGCAACCCCATGAATCGCAGCACGCCAGGCCTCCCTGTCCATCACCAACTCCCGGAGTTCACCCAGACTCATGTCCATCGAGTCAGTGATGCCATCCAGCCTTCTCATCCTCTGTCGTCCCCTTCTCCTTCTGCCCCCAATCCCTCCCAGCATCAGAGTCTTTTCCAATGAGTCAACTCTTCGCATGAGGTGGCCAAAGTACTAGAGTTTCAGCTTTAGCATCATTACTTCCAAAGAAATCCCAGGGCTGATCTCCTTCAGGATGGACTGGTTGGATCTCCTTGCAGTCCAAGGGACTCTCAAGAGTCAGTTCAAAAGCATCAATTCTTCGGCGCTCAGCCTTCTTCACAGTCCAACTCTCATATCCATACATGACCACAGGAAAAACCATAGCCTTGACTAGTTGGACTTTGTTGGCAAAATAATGTCTCTGCTTTTGAATATGCTATATAGGTTGGACATAACTTTCCTTCCAAGGAGTAAGCGTCTTTTAATTTCATGGCTGCAGTGACCATCTGCAGTGATTTTGGAGCCCCCAAAAATAAAGTCTGATACTGTTTCCCCCCTACTTCCCATAAAGTGATGGGACCAGATGCCATGATCTTCATTTTCTGAATGTTGAGCTTTAAGCCAATTTTTTTCACTCTCCTCTTTCACCTTCATCAAGAGGCTTTTTAGTTCCTCTTCACTTTCTGCCATAAAGATGGTGTCATCTGCATATCTGAGGTTATTGATATTTCTCCCGGCAATCTTGATTCCAGCTTGTGTTTCTTCCAGTCCAGCATTTCTCATGATGTACTCTGCATATAAGTTAAATAAGCAGGGTGACAATATACAGCCTTGACGTACTCCTTTTCCTATTTGGAACCAGTCTGTTGTTCCATGTCCAGTTCTAACTGTTGCTTCCTGACCTGCATACAGGTTTCTTAAGAGGCGGGTCAGGTGGTCTGGTATTCCCATCTCTTTCAGAATTTTCCACAGTTTATTGTGATCCACACAGTCAAAGGCTTTGGCATAATCAATAAAGCAGAAATAGATGTTTTTCTGGAACTCTCCTGCTTTTTCCATGATCCAGTGAATGTTGGCAATTTGATCTCTGGTTCATCTGCCTTTTCTAAAACCAGCTTGAACATCAGGAAGTTCATGGTTCGTGTATTGCTGAAGCCTGGCTTGGAGAATTTTGAGCATTACTTTACTAGCGTGTGAGATGAGTGCAGTGTTTAATTATCATTGGGGATATTTTGTGAAAGACTTTAATGTTTTTCAGACTGTGGTATGAAAACCATAGTAGGTCATGAGATTAATGTAGTGGGCCACAAAATAGCATTTCAGATAAATACAATTAAATAAAAATATCAGTGTGCCCTGTGTGTAGAGTATATAGTTAGACTACACATGTGTGCACATATGCAAACATATATTAATATAACTACTGAGTTCATTTTTAAAATTTATTTATTTTTGGCTGTGCCGGGTCTTTGTCACTGTGCACAGGTTTTCTCTAGTTGCGGCGAGGAAGGCCTATTCTCCAGTTGCCATGCACAAGCTTCTCATTGTGGTGGCTTCTTTTCCTTCAGAGCATGGGCTCTAAGGTGCAGTCTTCAGTAGTTGAAGCTAACTGGCCCAGTAGTTGTGGCACCCAGGCATATGTGCCCCACATCACATGGAATCTTCCTGACCAGGGATCAAACTTGTGTCCCGTGCACTGACAGGCAGATTCTTAACCACTGGACCACCAGGGATAATATGCATTTTTCTCACATTTTTCAATAAAAAATTTTGAAGATTGCTACTTTAGAGTGCTCAGTTGCTTCAGTCATGTCTGACTCTGTGACCCCATGGACTGCAGCCCACCAGGCTCCTCTGTCCATGGAATTCTTCTGGCAAGAATACTGGAGTGGGTTGCCATGCCCTTCTCCAGAGGATCCTCCTGACCCAGGGATCGAGCCCACATCTCCTTCACTGCGGGAGAATTCTTTACCACTGAGTCACCGGGGAATTGGACAAATACCTAAGGCCATCTAACCAGCCATTGCTGAGGATGATGGATTAGGTCCTGATCAGAATAAAGTTCATTGCTATATAGTTTTCTATGTAATATTTGAAATAACTCTCAGCACAGTTTAAATTGACTTAGCTTTACTGTAGACGTTTGACCACAGCAAACTTATTTGTGGAATCCCCAGGTTATGAGGAAAAAAATCTGATTAGCGGTGGGGCTTTCTTGTTCATCTTCCCTGTTAATGCCCCAATTATTTCCTACTGTCTCTTCCTATAGATGCAAGATATGATCATGTGTGTGTACTTTTGTATGTGTCTGATGCTGTCTTTATGTTTTATCTTTAATTTGTCCCTTATGTTGACCTTTTTTATAGTTTTATTAGCATTCACTTACAGTGGGACTTCCCTGGTGGCTCTGATGGTTAAGCATCTGCTTACAATGTGGGAGACCCAGGTTCAATCCCTGGGTCGGGAAGATCTCCTGGAGAAGGAAATGGCAACCCACTCCAGTATTCTTGCCTGGAAAATCACATGGACAGAAGAGCCTGGTAGGCTACAATCCATGGGGTGGCAAAGAGTCGGACACGACTGAGCGACTTCACTTATTTACTTACAGTGGGACTTGAAAACCACAAGGTATTTTTCTTACATAAAATGAAAAGAAGTTTTTGATTATGAACTATTGTGATTAAAACCAGTAGTCCACGGAGTGAGTTTTCTTTTAGGGTAAGGAAAGGGAAACTAAATTGTTGCTGGTGCAAAATAATAGAAAGGATCCAAAAAATAGACTTTTGAAGTTTTATTCAAACCAGGTTTGTGAGTCAATATCTCACTTAAATTATTAGGGCCATATTGTGGGAGGCTTTAGAAGATTTGAAGTCTCTCCAATCCCAAACCAAACTGAGTCTTCCTTGCTGGCCTAAACAGCCGCTTTTCTTTTGTCTGAAGAGTCTATTTCTGTGTTTCACCTTGCACATAAAACTCAATTCTACTCATGCCTCAGCAATCCCTATTACCTCCAAAACTATAACTATAGTGGTTCCCACCAAGATTCAAGGGAGAGATGGTTCCATGAATTATATCCTAAAGTAGACTATTATATAAAAAATAACTGGAATACTTTAACTGCTATGTTCATGATCTCAGTGATATACTTGGAAATGAATTCCAAGGTGGCTTGACCAAGGAGGGGAGAGTATAATGTTTTTATCAGAAGAATGTGATTAAAAATGGTGTGCATAAAAGAGGTTCTATAGTCAATGTGGTAGCTTAGCCCACTGATTATACTGAATTCCTTATATCATCATAGGGTTCAAGATACATCCTGCTTAGTGTGAACATATTTTGGACTTTTCCCCCTTTCAGTGCTTGTAATACTCCTCTCACAAACATCATCTGTAAACTTTCTGAATTATTTTTACTATATAATGTTGTTATTCAATCAAGAAGTCATGTCCCACTTTTTACAACCTCATGGACTACAGCATGCCAGACTCCTCTGTCCTACACTACCTCCCAGAGTATGCTCCAATTCATGTCCATTGAGTCGATGATGCTATGTAACCATCTGATACTTTGCTGCCCTTTTCTCCTAGCATCAGGGTCTTTTCCAATGAGTCTGCTCTTCGTATCAGGTGGCCAAAGTATAGGAGCTTTATCTTCAGCAATAGTACTTCCGATGAATATTCAGGGTTAACTTCCTTTAGGATTGAATGGTTTGGTCTCTTTGCTGTCCAAGGTACTCTCAAGAGTCTTCTTCAGCACCTCAGTTTGAAAGCATCGATTTTTCAGCATTCAGCATGCTTTAGGGTCCAAATCTCCCACCTATACATGACTACTGGAAAAGACATAGCTTGGACTATCCAGGCATTTGTCATCAAAGTGATGCCTGTTTTTTAATATGCTGTCTAGGTTTGTCATAGCTTTTCTTCCAAGGAGCAAGTGTCTTTTAATTCCAGGGCTGCATTCACCATCTGCAGTGATTTTGGAGCCCAAGAAAATAAAATCTGCTACTGATTCCATTTTATTCTCATCTATTTGCCATGAAGTGATGGGACTGGATGCCATGGTCTTAGTTTTTTGAATGTTGAGTTTGAAGCCAGCATTTTCACTCTCCTCTTTCACCCTCATCAAGAGGCTCTTTAGTTCCTCTTTGCTTTCTGGCGTTAGAGTGGTACCATCTGCATATCTGAGGTTGTTGATATTTCTCCCAGCAATCTTGATTCCAGCTTGTGAGTCACCCAGCCTGGCATTTTTGCATGATGTACTCTGCATATAAGTTAAATAAGCAGGGTGAGACTATGTAGTCTTGATGTACTTCTTTCCCAATTTTGAACCAGTGCATGTTACATGTCTGGTTCTAACTGTTAGTTCTTGTCCTGCATACAGATTTCTGAGGAGGCAGGTAAGGTGGTCTGGTACTCCCATCACATTAAGAATTTTCCATAGTATATGGTGATACACACAGTGAAAGGCTTTATAAATAGCCAATGAAGCAGAAGTAGATGCATTTCTGGAACTCCCTTGCTTTCTCCATGATCCAATGAATGTTGGCGATTTGGTCTCTGGTTTCTCTGCCTCTTTGAAGCCCAATTATACATCTGAAAGTTCTTGGTTCACATACTGCAGAAGCCTAGCTTGAAGGATTTTGACCATAATTTTGCTAGCATATGAAATGAGGGCAATTGTACTCTAGTTCGAACTTTCTTTGGCATTGCCCTTCTTTGGGATTGAAATGAAAACTGACCTTTTCTAGTCCTGTGGCCACTAGCTTTGTTCATAGTAATGCTTCCTAAGGCCCACTTGTCTTCACACCCTAGGACGTCTGGGTCTAGGTAAGAGAAAGCATCATCATGGTTATCTGGGTCATTAAGACCTTTCTTTTATAGTTTTTCTGTGTATCCTTGCCACCTCTTATTAATCTCTTCTGCTTCTTTTGGGTCCTTATTGTTTCTGTCCTATATCATGCCAATCCTTGCATGAAAGGTTCCCTTGATATCTCCAGTTTTCTTGAAGAGATCACTGGTCTCTCCCATTCTATTGTTTCCCTCTATTTCTTTGCATTGTTCATTCAAAAAGGCCTTTTAAAAAAGGCATTTACTTTCCTTTTTTGTTGATGTATTTTTATTTATTTATTTTATTTTTTAATTGAAGGATAATTGCTTTACAGACTTCTGTGGTTTTCTGTCACACATCAACAAGAATCAGCCATAGGTACACCCATGTCCCCTGCCTCCCTGCCCTCCCTCCCATATCCCTTCCCATCCCACCCTTAAGAGCCCCTGTTTGAGTTCCCTGAGTCATACAGCAAATTCCCATTGGCTATCTGTTTTACACATGGTATTGTAAATTTGTATGTTACTCTCACCATACATCTTCCCTTCTCCTTCCTCTCCACCCACCTTGTCCATAGGTCTGTTCTCTACATCTGTTTCTCCATTGCTGCCCTGAAAATAAATTCATCAGTGCCATCTCTTCAGATTCCATATATATGTGTGTGTGTGTCAGTATATGATGTTTATATTTCTCCTTCTGACTTACTTCACTCTGTATAATGGGCTCTAGTTTTATCCACCTCATTAGAACATATTCAAATGCATTCCATTTTATGGCTGAGTCATAGTCCGTTGTATATGTGTACCATAGATTCTTTATCCATTCATTTGTCAATGGACATCTAGGTTGTTTCCATGTTCTAGCTGCTGTAAAAAGTGCTGCAGTGAACATTGGGGTACATATGTTTTTTTTCAGTTTTGATTTCCTCAGGGTATATGCCTAGGAATGGGATTGCTGGGTCATTTGGTGGTTTTATTCCTAGCTTTTTTTTTTTTTTAAACTTTACATAATTGTATTAGTTTTGCCAAATATCAAAATGAATCCGCCACAGGTATACATGTGTTCCCCATCCTGAACCCTCCTCCCTCCTCCCTCCCCATACCATCCCTCTGGGTCATCCCAGTGCACTAGCCCCAAGCATCCAGTATCGTGCATTGAACCTGGACTGGCATCTCGTTTCATACATGATATTTTACATGTTTCAATGCCATTCTCCCAAATCTTCCCACCCTCTCCCTCTCCCACAGAGTCCATAAGACTGTTCTATACATCAGTGTCTCTTTTGCTGTCTCGTACACAGGGTTATTGTTACCATCTTTCTAAATTCCATATATATGCGTTAGTATACTGTATTGGTGTTTTTCCTTCTGGCTTACTTCACTCTGTATAATAGGCTCCAGTTTCATCCACCTCATTAGAATTGATTCAAATGTATTCCCCATACCGTCTTCCTAGGTGGCTGTATCAGTTTACATTCCCACCAGCAATGCAAGAGTGTTCCCTTTTCTCCACACCCTCTCCAGCATTTATTGTTTGTAAACTTTTTGATGATGGCCATTCTGACTGGTGTGAGGTGGTATCTCGTAGTTTTGATCTATATTTCTCTAATAATGAGTGATGTTGAGCATCTTTTCATGTGCTTGTTAGCCATCTGTATGTCTTCTTTGGAGAAATATCTCTTCAGGTCCCTCCCCAGTTTTTATTGGGTTGTTCGTTTTTCTGGTATTGAGTTGTATAATCTGCTTGTATATTTTGGAAATTAATTCTTTATCAGTTGTTTCCTTTGCTATTATTTTCTCCCATTCTGGGGGTTGTCTTTTCATCTTGTTTCTTGTTTCCTTTACTGTGCAAAAGCTTTTAAGTTTAATTAGATCCCACTTGTTTATTTTTGTTTTTATTTCCATTACTCTAGGAGGTGGGTCATAGAACATCTTGCTTTGATTTATGTCATTGAGTGTTTTGTCTATGTTCTCCTCTAAGAGTTTAATACTTTCTCGTCTTACATTTAGGTCTTTAACCCATTTTGAGTTTATTTTTTTTGTATGGCATAGGTAGTGATCTAATTTCATTCTTTTTCATGTAGCTGTCCAGCTTTGCCAGCACCATTTATTGAAGAGGCTGCCTTTGCTCCATTGTATATTCTTGCCTCCTTTCTCAAAAATAAGGCACCCATTGGTGCGTGGGTCTGTCTCTGGGTTCTCTATCTTGGTCCTTTGGTCTATATTTCTGTGTTTCTGCCAGTACCATACTTTCTTGATGACTATAGCTTTGTAGCATAGTCTGAAGTCAGGAAGGTTGATTCCTCCAACTGCATTCCTCTTTTTCAAGACTGCTTTGGCTATTCAGGGTCTTTTGTGTTTCCATATGAATTGTGAAACTTTTTGTTCTAGTTCTGTTAAAAATGCCATTGGCAATTTGATAGGGATTGCATTGAATCTGTAGATTGCCTTTGTAGAATAGCCATTTTCACAATATTGATTCTTCCTACCCAGGAACATGGAATATCTCTCCATCTGTTTATGTCGTCTTTTATTTCTTTCACCAGTATCTTATGGTTTTATGTACACAGGTCTTTTGTCTCCTTAGGTAGGTTTATTACTAGGTATTTTATTCTTTTAGTTGCAATGGTGAATAGGATTGATTCTGTAATTTCTCTTTTTGATTTTTTTATTGTTAGTATATAGGAGTGCAAGTGATTTCTCTGTATTGACATTGTATCCTGTGACTTTGCTGAATTAGCTTATTAGCTCTAGTAATTTTCTGATAAGTTTCTTTTGGGTTTTCTATGTATAGGATCATGTTATCTGCAAACAGTGAGAGTTTTACTTCTTCTTTTCCTATATGGATTCCTTTTATCTCTTTTTCCTAATTGCCATAGCTAGGACTTCCAAACCTATGTTGAATAACCATGCCATAGCTAGGACTTCCAAACCTATGTTGAATAACCATGGTGAGAGTGATCACCCTTGTCTTGTTCCTGATCTTAGAGGGAAAGCTTTTAGTTTTTCACCATTGAGAATAATGTTTGTTGTGGGCTTTTCATATATGGCCTTTATGTTAAGGTAGGTTCCTTCTATGCCCATTTTTTGAAGCATTTCTGTCATGAATGGATGCTGAATTTTGTTGAAGGCTTTTTCTGCATCTATTGAGATTATCATATGGCTTTTATCTTTCAATTGGTTGATATTGTATATCACATTGATTGATTTGCATATGTTGAAGAATACTTGCATCCCTGGAATAAACCCGACTTGATCATGGGGTATGAACTTTTTAATGTGCTGTTGGATTCTGTTTGCTAGAATTTTGTTGAGGATTTTTGCATCTATGTTCCTCAGTGACATTGGCCTGTAAGTTTCTTTTTTCGTGTTGTGTTTCCCTGGTTTTGGTATCAGGGTGATTGTGTCCTTGTAGATTGAGTTTGGAAGTGTTCATTTCTCTGCAATTTGGGGGAAGAGTTTCAGAAAAATAGGCATTAGGTCTTCTCTAAATGTTTGATAGAATTCCCCTGTGAAGCCCTGGGCGTTTGTTTGTGGGGAGATTTTTGATCACTGTTTCAATTTCAGTGTTTGTAATTAGGTTGTTCATAATTTCTGTTTCTTCCTGGTTCAGTCTTGGGAGGCTGATCTTTCCTAAGTATCTGTCCATTTCCTCTAGGTTGTCCATTTTATTAGTATATAGTCACTCATAATAGTCTTTTATGATCCTCCTTTGTATTTCTGTGTTGTCTATTGTAACCTCTCCTTTTTCATTTCTAATTTTATTGATTTGATTTTTCTCCCTTTTTTCTTGATGAGTCTGGCTAGTGGTTTGTCAATTTTATCTTTTCTCAAAGAACCAACTTTTAGTTGTTTTCTTCATTTCTATTTCATCTATTTGTGCTCTGATTTTTATGATCTCCTTCCTTCTGCTGACTTTGGAGGTTTTTTGTTCCTCTTTTTCCAGCTGTTTTATATGTAGAGTTAGTCTGTCTATTCAATGCTTTTCTTGTTCCTTGAGGTATGATTGTATCACTATAAACCTCCCTCTTAGAACTGCTTTTGCTGAATTCCATAGGTTTGGGGTCATCATGTTTTCACTGTCATTTGTTTCTAGGAATATTTTGATTTCTTTTCTTATTTCTTCAGTAACCTCTTTTGTTATTTAGTAGTGTATTGCTTAATCTCCATGTGTTTGTGTTTTTTTTTTTTTTTTTTCTGCTTTTCTCCTGTAGTTGATATCTAGTCTCATAGCGTTGTGGTCAGAGAAGATACTTGACACTATTTCAATTTTCTTAAATTTACTGAGGCTTGATTTGTGGCCCAAGATGTGGCTTATCCTGAAGAATGTTCCATGTGCACTTGAGAAGAAAGTGTATTCTTCTGCATTTGGATGGAAAATCCTGAAGATATCAATTAGGCCCATTTTGTGTAATGTTTCATTTAAGGTTTGTGTTTCCTTATTGATTCTCTGTTTTGATGATCTGTCCGTTGGTGAAACTGGAGTGTTAAAGTCTCCTACTATTATTGTGTGGCTGTCGATTTCTCTTCTTATCCCTGTTCTTATCAGTCCCTCAGTCATGTCTGACTCTTTGCGACCCCATAGACTGCAGCACACCAGGCTTCCCTGTCCATCACCAACTACCAGAGTTTACCCAAACTCATGTCCATCAAGTCAGTGATGGCATCCAACCATCTCATCCTCTGTCATTTCCTTCTCCTCCCGCCTTCAATCTTTCCCAGCATCAGTGTCTTTAGTGAGTCAGTTCTTCGCATTAGGTGGCCAAACTATTGGAATTTCAGCTTGAGCATCAGTCTTACCAATGAATATTCAGGACTCATGTCCTTTAGGATAGACTGGTTGGATCTCCTTGCAGTCCAAGAGATTTTCAAGGGTCTACTCCAGCACCACGGTTTGAAGCATCAATTCTTTAGTGCTCAACTTTCTTTATGGCCCAGCTCACATTCATACATGACTACTGGAAAAACCATAGCTTTGACTATACAGACCTTTGTCGGCAAAGTAATGTCTCAGCTTTTTAATATGCTGTCTAGGTTGGTCATAGCCTTTCTTCCAAGGAGCAAGCGTCTTTTAATTTCATGGCTGCAGTCATCATCTGCAGTGATTTTAGAACCCAAAAAAATAGTCTGTCACTGTTTCCATTGTTTCCCCAACTATTTGCCATGAAGTGATGGGACTGGATTCTATGATCTTAGTTTTCTGAATGTCGAGTGTTAAGCCAGTTTTTTCACTCTCCTCTTTCACTTGAATCAAGAGGCTCTTTAGTTCCTCTTTGCTTTCTGCCATAAGGGTAGTGTCATCTGTGCATCTGAGTTTGTTGATATTTCTCCTGGCAATCTTGATTACAGCTTGTGCTTTATCCAGCCTGTCATTTTGCATGATGTGCTCTGCTTATAAGTTAAATAAGCATGTAAGTTAAATATTCCTTTCCCGATTTGGATCCAGTCCATTGTTCCATGTCTGGTTCTGACTGTTTCGTCTTGACTTGCCATATAGACTTCTCAGGAAGCAGTTAAGATGGTCTGGCATTCCCATCTCTTGAAGAATTTTCCACAGTTTTTGTGATCTACACCGTGAATGGCTTTGGCATAATCAATACAGCAGAAGTAGATGTTTTTTCTGGAATTCTCTTTCATTTTCTATGATCCAATGGATGTTGGCAGTGTGATCTGTTGTTCTTCTGCCTTTTCTAAATCCAGCTTGAACATCTGGATTCACACACTTTTGAAGACTGGCTTGCAGAATTTTAAGAATTACTTTACTTTCGTGTGAGATGAGTGCAATTCTGTGGTAGTTGAACATTCTTTGGCATTGCCCTTCTTTGGGATTGGAATGAAAACTGACCTTTTCCAGTTCTGTGGCCCCTGATGAGTTTTCCAAATTTTCTGGTATATTGAGTTCAGCACTTACACAGCATCATCTTTAAGGATTTGAAATAGCTCAACTGGAATTTCACCACCTCCACTAGTTTTGTTCATAGAGAAGCTTCCTAAGGCCCACTTGACTCCGCATTCCAGGATGCTTGGCTCTAGGTGAGTAATCACACTGTTGTGGTTATTTGGGTCATTAAGATCTTTTTTTGTATAGTTCTTCCGTGTTTTCTTGCCACCTCTTCTTAATATCCTCTGTTTCTGTTAGGTCTATACCCTTTCTTCCCTTTTTTGTACCCATATTTGCATGAAATATTCACATGATAACTCTAATTTTCTTTAAGATATCTCTAGTCTTTCCCATTCTATTGTTTTCCTCTATTTCTTTGCATTGAAAGTTGTGCTTTTACTTAAAAAAAAAAAAAAAAAAAAAACTCAATATGTTTTCCATAGTGGCTGCACCAATTTGCATTTCTATCAATAGTGTCCAAGGGCCCTCCTTTCTCTACATCCTTGCCAGCACTTGTTATTTTGGGGATTTTTGATTATTTTGATTTGGAAGGTGTCAGGCAGTATCCCATTGCAGTTTTGATTTGCATTTCTCTGATAATTATCAGTGTTGACCATTTTTTCATATGACTATTGGACATCTGCATGGCTTTGGAAAAATGAGTGTTCAGGTCTTCTGCCAATTTTTTAATCAAGTTGTTAGTTTTCTGATATTGATTTGTGTGACTTATTGATATATTTAGTAAAATGTGCAAGATTTATTTAATCTGATGAGACACCAGAATATGTATGTATATAACTTGAATATTAACCCCTCATTGGTCATATCGTTTGCAAATATTTTATCCTATTCAGTAGGTTGTCTTGTTTTGCTGATGGTTTCCTTTGCTGTGAAAAAGTGTTTAAGTTTAGTTAGGTCTGATTTATATATTTTGTTCTTGTTTCCTTTGCCTTAGGAGACAGATCCAAAAATTTTTGCTTCAACTTATGTCAAATAGTGTTCTGCCTATATTTTCATTGAGGAATTTTATGGTTTATGGTCTTAATCCATTTGGGGTTCACTTTTGTATATGGTGTGAGAAAATGTTCCAATATCCTTCTTTTATCTATAGATGCAGTTTTCTCCAGCACCATTGATTGTAGAGACTGCCATTTCCCCCACTATATACTTTTGCCTCATTCGTCATAGGTTTATTGACCATAAGTGCATCGGTTTATTTCTGGTATCTCTATTCTGTTTATTGATCTATGTGTCTGTTTTGTGCCAGTAGAGTATTTTTATTACTGTGACTTTGTAGCATAGGCTAAAATCAGGGAGCATAACTCCACCTTTGTTCTTCTTCCTCAAGAATACTTTGGCTATTCACAATCTTTTCTGTTTCCATACAAATTTAAGAATTATTTGTTCTAGTTCTGTGAAAAATGCAATTGGGATTTTGATAAAGGTTGCATTGAATCTGTATATTTCTGTGGGTAATATGACTATTTTATCAATATTAATTCTTGCAGTGTATGAATACTATGCATCTTTCATGTGTTTGCATCCTTTAGAATTTCTTTCATCAATGTCCTATTGTTTTCTGAATACAGGTTTTTTTTTTTTTTTTTTTTAATCTCCTTAGGTGGATTTACTCCTAAATATTTTATTCTTTTTTGGTTCTATTGTAAATGGAATTGTTTCCTTATTTCTTTCTGATATTTCATTGTTAGTTTATAAAAATGCAACAAATTTCTATGTATTAAGTTTGCATTCTACAACTTTGTTGAATGAGCCCTTGTAGTTTTTTGGTGGCATTTCATGAATTTTCTGTGTAGAGCATGATGTCATCTGCACACAGTAACTGTTTTACTTCTGTTTCAATTTGGATTCCCTTCATTTTTCTTGTCTGTAGCTGGGATTTCCAATACATGTTGAATAAAGATGATGAAACTGGGAATCCTTGCTTTGTTCCTTATGTTAGAGGAAAATGTCACTTTTTTCAGTGTTGAGTATAATGTTAGCTGTGGACTTTTATATATAGCCTATATTATGTTCAATTATGCGTTTTAAATTCATTTTCTGGAGAGTTTTTATCATAAATCAATGTTGAATGTTTTCAGAAGCATTTTTCACATCTACTGTGATCACTATATGATTTTTACTCTTCAATTTGTTGATGTGGTGGTGTATCCTTGCATTCTTGGGGCAAATCATTCTTGATCATGGTGTATGGTCTTTTGAATATCTTGTTGGATTCAATTTGTTAATATTTAGTTGAGAATATCTGCATGTATGTCCATCAGTGACACTTGCCTGTACTTTTCTTTTCCTGTGCTGTTTCTGTTTGCTTTGTGTATCAGGGTGATGCTGGCCTCAGAGAATGAATTCTTTTCACTGCAATTTTTTTTTTAATAGTTAAGAATGTTTGGTGTAAACACTTCTCTAAGTGTGTGATATAATTCCCCTCTGATGTCATCTAGTCTTGGAACTTTGTGTTTTTTCCTATTCCAGTTTCATTACTGGTAATTGGTCTGCTCATGTTTGCTATTTCATCCTGGTTAGATCTTGAAATACCACACGTGTCTATGAATTTGCATATTTCTTTGAGGTTGCCCTTTTAATGAGCTCTAATTAATTAGTTCATAGTAATCACCTCACTGACTCAATGGACGTGAGTCTCAGTGAACTCTGGGAGTTGGTGATGGACAGGGAGGCCTGGCGTGCTGTGATTCATGGAGTCGCAAAGAGTCAGACACGACTGAGCAACTGATCTGATCTGATCTGAATCCCTTGTGATCCTACTATTTCTGTGGCATTTTAGTTGATCCTTCATTTCTGATTTTATTGACTCTGACCTTTTTTTCTTTTTTCCTGATGAGTTTGGCTAAATGTTTATCAATTTTGTTTATCTTTTCAAAGAACCAGCTCCTAGTTTCATTGATCTTTTCTATTACCTTTTGGTCTCAATTACTTTTTTATGCTCGATCTTTACAATGTCTTTCCTTTTACTAACATTGGATTTGTTTGTTCATCTTTCCTAGTTCTTTTTGGCCTAAGGTTACGTTATTTGAGATTTCTCTTGTTTCCTCACTTAGGTTTGTGTCAGTATAATATTTCTTCTTAGAACTGATTTTGCCATGTCACATATATTTTGGATTGCTGTGTTTTTGTTTTCATTTGTCTCCAGGTGTTTTTTTTTTTTTTTTAATTGCTTCTTTGAGTTCCTCAGTTATTGAATGGTTATACAGTAGCATACTGTTTGCTCCTGCTGCTGCTGCTAAGTCGTTTTAGTCGTGTCTGACTCTTAGCGACCCCATGGACTGCAGCCTACCAGGCTCCTCCATCCATGGGATTTTCCAGGCAAGAGTACTGGAGTGGGGTGCCATTGCCTTCTTCGAGCATATTGTTTAGCCTCCAAGTATTTGTGATTTCTTCAGTTTTCTTTTTAATGTAATTGATTTCTATTTTCATAGTGTTATGGTTAGAAAAAATGCTTCATATAATTTCAACTTCCTTAAATTTAATGAGACATGTTTTGTGGCCTAGCATGTGATCTATCTTGGAGCAAGTTGCATGTGCGCTTGAAAGGAAAGTGTATTCTGCTGATTGCATGAAATACTCTCTCTCTATCATCTATCTATCTATATCTATTGCTGTATCATTCATACGGTTAATGTGCCATTTAAGAATGATATTTCCTCATTGATTTTTCTGTCAGCATGATCATTGATATAAATGTGGTGTTTAAGGTTTTGACTGTTCTTATGTGTTATTGTGAATTTTTCTGTTTATGTCTTTTAGTATTTATTTCATGAATTTTTTTCATGAATTTAGGTGCTCCTATATTGGGTGTATATATATTTACAATTGTTGCATTTCTTAGATTGATCCCTTAATCATTATGAAATGTCTTTCTGTGTCCTTTACTACAGTTTTTGTTTTAAACTCTCTTCTGGATTTGCACACTTCATTAGAACTGACTCAAATGCATTCCTTTTTATGGATGAGTAATATTCTTTTCTGTCTGATCTGACTCTTTATGATGCCATGAACCACAGCCCACCAAGCTCCTCTGTCCACGACATTCTCCATGCAAGAATACTGGGGGCTTCACTGGTGGCTTCACCACTTCCCTGGTGGCTGAGATGGTAAAGAGTCTGCCTGCTATGTGGGAGACCAAGGTTCAATCTCTGATTTGAGAAGATCCCCTGGAGAAGGGAATAAGCTACCCACTCCATTATTCTTACCTAGAAAATTTCCGGGCCAGAGGAGCCTGGATTGCTACAGTCCATGGGGTTGCAAATAGACAGACATGACTGAGCCACTAACACTGACACAATATTCCATTGTATATATGCACCACAACTTCTTTAACCATTTGCCAAAGGACATCCAGACATAGATTAACAGACTTGTGGGCACAGTGGAGGATGGTGAGGGAGGGACATTTTAAAAGTAGCATTGAAACATATACATTACCATATATAAAATAGATAGCCGGTGGAAATTTTCTGTATGACACAGGGTGCTCAAACCCGGTGCTCTCTGACAACTTAGAAGGGTGGGATGGAATGGGAGGTGAAAGGAATGCTCAAGATGGAGGGAACATATGTATACCCTCCAACATGAAGCTGATTCATGTTGATGTATGGAAGAAGCTAATGCAATATTGTATAGCAATTATCCTCCAACTAAAAATTGATAAAAGTCTCCTCTGACTGATATATGTATTGTAATCTCAGCTTTCCTTTGATTTTCATTTGCATGGAATACTTTTCTCATCCTTTCACTTTCAGTCTGTATGTTTTTAAATCTGAAGTGAATCTCTTGTAGGCTGCATATATGTGGGTCTTGCATTTGTATCGAATCATCTGCTCTATGTTTTCTGATTAGAACTTTTAGTCAATTTATAATTAAAGTAATTATTCCATGTATATAATTATTGCTATATGTATTATTTCAGAGTTGACAAAGGCCTCAGACACAGTACACAAAACGCTCCCATCCCCCTCATAGAAATCACATACTAGTACAATAGAATCATGAAGACTATGGAGGTATGATGAAGCTACCTAAGATCTTAAGAGATCTTAGAAATCTTCTCTGAGGAGGTGACATTCAAACCATGTCCTGAATGATGAGTAGGAGTTAGGTTAGGGATGGGGATTGAAGATGTTCTGACAAGGATGTGCAAAGGCATAGAGGCATAAATTTAGTGCATTTGTATTCATCAAGTTGAGAAGCGAGGCACATATAGGTGGAGGCAGAAGAAGCTGAAGAGGGAGGCAAGGGCTAGAAGGAACTAGAACATCAAGCCAGCTTGAGTTTAGCCTGTGGGGCTGTATTTCTCAAGTGCAGTTCTAAGACTATCACTCAGAATGCTTGTTAAATACACAGATACCTAAGTCCTGTCCACAACCTGCCAAGGTGAGACACCATGGGATGTTTACACAGGTTAGTACTGAGAAACCACAGCTGTTGGAGTAGAATGAGGGCCATTGGTGATGACTGGATCGTGCTGGGGCTTCCCCTGCCCCAGCTCCTAAATGCTAGATTTCCTCAAGTCCAGTTCTTTGCTTTCAGTCTCCTTCAACCTAGGAGTTCTTTCCCCTCTCCCTGGACTCAGATGCTATTCACACACTAATGAGAGCCTTCTGCTCCTAAGGTCAGCCCAGATCCCTCACAATTGTACTCCTTTTAGTATTTGGATGTTTCAAAAGAATCTGAGCACATATTCTCCCTTGATGAGTGCTCAGGCATGTCCTTCCTCCTAATGGGTTGAGTAACTTCAACATCATATCCACCACTAAGCAGGCTAGAAAGTCACAGTTAAGCCTGGACAACTGTCCGGATGAGCCTGGACAACTCTCAATTCATCTTCCACCTCCATGTCTTATGGATTCTACCTCATTGGCTCAGTCTCTTTCTTACATTCCCTCTTATGTGGCCAATTCTCCAGTTCAAACCTTGACTTATCATACTTGCACAGCTAATTACACTAGTCTCCTCATAGGCATTCTTCAGTCCAGCTACTCAGCTTCCAAGCCAGCCTCTGCATCTGTGCCATGAGGAAACGTTCTAAAACAAAATTTCAGGTAGAGCACAAAACTAACATTGTTTGCAAATGACAAAAACTACTTCTGGATAATCAAAGCAAAAAAATAAATGTATTGAAAAGCTATGGGAATGAGAGACTCACAGAATTAAAGTCTAGGTCAATGGCACACATCAGTTCCAACCATTTTCAGTTATCAAGTTGTTTAAATCAAGACTCAAATTTCAATGAAGAGTATCTGCCCATCCTTGCATAGGTAATTGTCCCACACATTGGCCAGAGGACAGTAAGCATTTTAAATGACTTCCCCACTAAGATTGCTGTATTCAAAAAGGGAGGGCATTGATATTAGGCAAATGAAACCCATGGATGTCCACTACAGTATAGGCATACCTCATTTTATTGTACTTCACAGATAATGCATTTTTTGCAAAGTGAAAGTTTGTGGCAACCCTGTATCAAACAAGTCTATTCAAACCATTTTTCTCAACAGCATTTGCTCACTTCATGTCTCTGTGTCACATTTTGTCAATTCTGCCAATATTTCAAGCTCTCTACTAGCAAAATAACCACCCCCCAAAACAAAAAACTACAGTTCACTGAAGGCTCTGATGATGGTTAGCATCTTTTTTTTTTTTTTACCAATAAAGTGTTTTCAAATTAAGGTACATACATTTTTAGACATAATGCTTTTGCCCAGTTAATAGTCTACTGTACACTATAAACATGACTTTTATGTTCACTGATAAAACAAAAAATTTGTGATTCACTTTAACAATATTCACTTTACTGAGGTAATCCAATACCAAACTTGAAATATCTGCAAGGTATGCCTTGAAGATACTGACTTGACGGCCTGATATCTACATACACTCATCTTTCTACTTTTCCTTTGCTGGGATTTAGATGCTGTTTGTACTATGCATCTCCTGCCTGTATGAACTCCATTGTCTTGCCATGTTAATTATACTCCCCATCACTTTCTTGTCTTCTTGGAACAACTTTGGGGTTTATTGAATCTCAAAAGAAAGGAGAGGGAAAAGAAAACCATGTACATTGCACAAATTTGCTTGTTCTGACAGTTTTACTAAATAGTAAGATGGTTCAATCATGTTGTAAAATAAGACTTCAAGAGATGAGACAGGAAACAGGGCTGGAGATTCTAGAAGAAACAATCTGGCCTCTTTCAGAACTGGTCATTGAGTTTTATTCATATAATGAAAGATATAAGGTCAAATTCAGTTCTTCCATTTAACAGCTGGGTGACTTTGAGTAAATCACCCAAACTCCCAAATTTTGAAAGGATCTGCCCTGTCCCTTGCTCCCTTCTTTGTTTCCTTGTCAAACAGTGATACTTGTCACAGGTTAGATACCAGAGACACAGAGGGAAGTCCTATAAATTATTCCTGTCATTCATCTTTCCACAGGGAAGTAACAGTGAGAGGAAGAAGAAGGCAGAGGCATAGGGTAGAACCTGAGTCAAACCACAATGTCTTGGCCTGGTAGAGCAGAGAAGCATCACCACATTCCAGGAATTAGGCTGAGTACTTATGACTGGGAGACCCTGGCAGACAGGAAATGTACCTACCCCAGATCATGGGTAAGAAAGCATGCTGCATCAAGATGAAATAGCATGTTGTAAAGGTGAGACACCTTTTCTTGGAGTCTGTCTGTCCGAGTCCACTTTGCAGAACTGCTGTTTGCCAGCAAGTAGTAGTTTGCTGTTTATGTAATTTTGGGTGTCACCAGAGCTCTCCATGCCTCAGTTCTCTTGTCTCTGAAAGGAGGAGAATGATAGTAATATCTACCATGCAGGGGTGGGTATGGTGATATAAAATGATATGCAGCATAAAGCCAGGGCCAGTCAGTGTTATCATTAATGGGTGAAGGGAATTTCTCATTGATCCTGGAACATAGGCTGGGAGGTTGCCTGAGGCTCATGAGATCAACAGTCCCCTTCCTGTTTGCCATTTCATTTTTAGATCTAGGAAAAGTGAAATTTAAAAAGATGAGTGGTCTGAGCCTCATTCTAGAGAATCTAGTCATTTTCATATCCACATTGCCTGGAGTAGGATAGAATGAGGCATCAAAGCCCAGACTACACTCTCCTGAGACCTGATAAGGTCTGTCCTGCCAACTGTCTGAGATCTTAAGCAAACCTATTATCCGCTGAGCTGCCAATAGAAAAAAGAAAAGAAAAGAAAAGAAAAACCTCATTGGAGCTAATGAAGGTACTGACTTGTTGGTGCTATTGTGGGAATTAACTGAAGTCAAACATGTGAGGTTACCAGCATTAGACTTGGTGTGGAGTAACCACATAAAGGGTTGAGGGAAGGCATCTATAAGCACCAGGTAGGAAGGGCCCAGGACAGAACTGCCTCCTGAGAGCTAGATTGGAACATTGTTGATTTTTGTTTTTGTTTTACTTTTCCCAATTTGCCTACTCAACCTCTCTCTTTCAACTGTTAACTTTTTCTAAATATATAAGTTATTTATTTGACAATATTTTTGAGTATATACAATATATTGAATATTACTCGAGGTACTGGAGCTATCAAGGTAAACAAAGCATGTAAGGTCTTTGATTCCCATGGAACTTATTTTCTAAGAGAAGAAGGAAACTGATATTGAACAAATGAATGAAAAAAAATGATCAGTTCTTGATTTGGTATTAGATTCCTGTTGCTGCTTTACTAAATTATGACAAATTCTTGGCCCACAGCTCTATTCTCTGGACTTGGCGATTTTGCCTTCTGGGCTGCTGGCTCTTCCCTCTAAGTAATTTTTTTTTTTTTTTTCCAGAAAGGGTAACAAATGTTTACACTTGAGTAGTTTCATCTGCTTGTTTCATCCTTGTTGAGTTTTTGAAGTCTAAAAACTTTCTTTCACTTCATTCTTCTCTGTCCTTTTAGCTTAAAATGGCAGTATTTCTGCTGGCATAATATTCTCAAAAGATTTCTAGGTCTCTCATATATACTTCAGGATTCATTCCATTAGACCAGAGTCTTCTCCACAATTACTGCCTGAATCGTCTTATTTTTTGTAGCTTCTTTCTTATACCTTTTAAAAATTTATTTTTAATTGGAAGAAAATTGCTTTATAATATTGTATTGGTTTCTGTGATATACGAACATGAATTATGTATACATAAGTCCCTTCACTCTTGAACTGCCCTCCCACCTCCCACCCTATCAGATCCCTCTAGGTTGTCACAGAGCACCAGTTTGAGTTCCCTGCATCATACAGTAAATTCCCACTGCCTATCTATTTTACATATGGTAATATATATAAGTCCATACTACTCTCTCAATTTGTCCCATCCTCTCCTTCCCCCACTGTATCCACAACTCTGTTCTCTATGTCTGTGTCTCCACTGCTGCTCTGCAAATAGATTCATGAGTACCATCTTTCTAGATTCCATATATATGCGCTAATATATGACTTTTTTTTTTTTCACTTTCTGACTTACTTCATTCTGTATAATAGGCTTTAGGTTCATCTTTCTCATTAGAACTGACTCGGATGTGTTCCTCCTTATGGCAGAGTAATATTCCACTGCATATATGTACCACAGCTTCTTTACTCGTTCATCTGTTGATAAGCACGTCTGAGTTATTGTAAATAGCACTGCTATATACAGTCAGGAAAAACAACACCTGGAGCAGACTGTGGATCAGATCATGAACTCCTTATTACCAAATTCAGACTTAAATTGAAATAAGTGGGGAAAACCACTAGACCATTCAGGTATGACCTAAATAAATCCCTTATGATTACACAGTGGAAGTGACAAATAGATTTAAGGGACTAGATCTGAAAGAGTGCCTGATGAACTATGGACAGAGGTGTGTGACATTGTACAGAAGACAGAGATCAAGACCATCCCCAAGAAAAAGAAATGCAAAAAAGCAAAATGGCTGTCTGAGGAGGCCTTACAAATTAGCTGTGAAAAGAAAACAAGCCAAAACCAAAGGATAAAAGGAAAGATAAATCCATTTGAATGCAGAGTTTCAAAGAACAGCAAGGAGAGATAAGAAAGCCTTCTTCAAGGAGCAATGCAAAGAAATAGAGGAAAACAACACAGTGGGAAACACTAGTGATCTCTTCAAGAAAATTAGAGATACCAAGGGAACATTTCATGCAAAGATGGGCTCGATAAAGGACAGAAATGGTATGGACCCAACAGAAGCAGAAGATATTTAAAAGAGGTGGCAAGAATACACAGAAGAACTGTACAAAAAAAGATCTTCATGACCCAGTTAATCACGATGGTGTGATCACTCACCTAGAGCCAGACATCCTAGAATGTGAAGTCAAATGTGCCTTAGGAAGCATCACTATGAACAAAGGTAGTAGAGTTAATGGAATCCCAGTTGAGCTATTTCAAATCCTGGAAGATGATGCTGTGAAAGTGCTGCACTCAATATACCAACAAATTTGGAAAACTCAGCAGTGGCCAGAAAGGGTCGGTTTTCATTCCAATCCCAAAGAAGGGCAATGCCAAAGAATGTTCAGACTACCACACAATTGCACTCATCTCACACGCTTGTAAAATAATTCTCAAAATTCTCCAAGACAGGCTTCAGCAATATGTGAACGTGAAATTCCAGATGTTCAAGCTGGTTTTAGAAAAAGCAAAGGAACGAGAGATCAAATTGTCAACATCCCCTGGATCATCAAAAAAGCAAAAGAGTTCCAGAAAAACATCTATTTCTGCTTTGTTGACTAGGCTAAAGCCTTTGACTGTGTGGATCACAATAAACTGTGGAAAATTCTGAAAGAGATGGTGCTGGAGTCCAGCTCCAGCAGCCAGGAAATCAACCTGAAGTGATGGGCGGTGTCGGCGAGTAATGATGCAGCCTCTCATTTACTTTTTTGGACTGCATATTTATTTCAAGCTTTAGATTCTCTTTTATACTTTGACAAAAGCATTAGGCCAGAGGTTTGACATTTTTAATTTCCCCTCACCCAGATTTATTGTCTCCATAAATCATTGTTGCCCTTCAAACAGAGTTTCTGCTCCAGCAGTTCTCTCAGAATAGTGTTTACTTTAACTCATGATTACATTGTAACTCGTGCTTAAGTCTGGGCTGCATACCACAAACCTCAGCTTATTTCTTATCTTTCTAAGTCCTGTTTGCCCCTAGTATCCTAAGCTAACTATTTCTTAAAAAGGGCTTCTAGCTATTAATATATCTAAAGTTCCTGATCTCTATAAGCTATAGTAGAATATGCTAACATTATAACATTTCTTAAATCTTTAGCTTCTAACTATTTTAATTATTCCTAAGCCCTAAATTCGGCAAATTCTTTTGCCATAAACACTTTCCTCACAAATGGGCTTCAGATAGCAATCCCTCCAATGGCCTCAAGCTGCGGCCTACGTGCTCACCCTGGAACACTCTTCTATAAAAGTCCTTGAACAAAGGTCAAGGATTAACTTTATGAATTATTCTCTGAGCACAGCTGCAGAAGGCTTTGTGCCTTCTCGTGCTCCTCTCAAGAACAATAAGCACCCTAATATTCTTTTCAGTCAACTCAGCTGAGGAGAGGAAAAAACAAGTCAGAATCACAAGGCCTAACTCCTTCATCCTGGGTCCTAGCCTGCGGGACAAAGAGAGGGGAGTTGGGGCTGTGTCTCCATTTTGTCAGTAATGCCTAAAGTGGCTCCTCACAAGATGGGAATACCAGACCACCTGACCTGACTCTTGAGAAACCTATATGCAGGTCAGGAAGCAACAGTTAGAACTGGACATGGAACAACAGACTGGTTCCAAATAGGAAAAGGAGTACTTCAAGGCTGTATATTGTTACCCTGCCTGCTTATTTAACTTATATGCAGAGCACATCATGAAAAACGCTGGGCTGGAAGAAGCACAAGCTGGAATCAAGGTTGCCGGGAGAAATATCCATAACCTCAGATATGCAGATGACACCACCCTTATGGCAGTAAGTGAAGAGGAACTAAAAAGCCTCTTGATGAAAGTGAAAGAGGAGAGTGAAAAAGTTGGCTTAAAGCTCAACATTCAGAAAACGAAGATCATGGCATCTGGTCCCATCACTTCATGGGAAATAAATGGGGAAACAATGGAAACAGTGTCAGACTTTATTTTTTGGGGCTCCAAAATCACTGCAGATGGTGACTGCAGCCATGAAATTAAAAGACGCTTACTCCTTGGAAGGAAAGTTAAGAACAACCTAGATAGCATATTCAAAAGCAGAGACATTACTTTGCCAACAAAGGTCCAGCTAGTCAAAGCTATGGTTTTTCCAGTCGTCATGTATGGATGTGAGAGTTGGACTGTGAAGAAGGCTGAGCGCCAAAGAATTGATGCTTTTGAACTGTGGTGTTGGAGAAGACACTTGAGAGTCCCTTGGACTGCAAGGAGATCCAACCAGTCCATTCTGAAGGAGATCGGCCCTGGGATTTCTTTGGAAGAAATGATGATGATGCTAAAGCTGAAACTCCAGTACTTTGGCCACCTCATGCGAAGAGTTGACTCATTGGAAAAGACTCTGATGCTGGGAGGGATTGGGGGCAGGAGGAAAAGGGGACAACAGAGGATGAGATGGCTAGATGGCATCACTGACTCGATGGACGTGAGTCTGGGTGAACTCTGGGAGTTGGTGATGGACAGGGAGGCCTGGTTTGCTGTGATTCATGGGGTCACAAAGAGTCAGACACGACTGAGCGACTGAACTGAACTGAACTGAATGCTTAGTCAATGCTAACTACAGGGTTTTCATTTGTTGCACCTGTCACTTCCAGAGCAGTTCCCTCCTCTTTGTTTATTTTGGAGTCCTCTGTTTGCAAGACTCTTTAGTGTCTAATTTCCACCCTGACACAAGGGGGTGAAGGTGGTCACTTATTTAGGCTCACTTGTTCAGTTGTGCTGTGGGGAGGGAGGAACACTGAAAACAAATATCACTGGCATGTGTGGGGAGTGCACACAGTGTATGGACCACACTGGCTTTGCCCCAGCTCACGGCACCTGTGCTTTCCTGGTCTACACTGCTCAGGCTCCAGGTTGCTCCGAAGAGGAACTGTCCAAAGTGGCCCCTGTGTTGCATGCACTTCCCAGGTCTAAGCTGCTCAGGCTCAGGTTCTCAGACATTTCACAAAGGCACAGACTTGGTTGGGCCTGCATTTTGTGCCCTTCCCAGGTCCAAGGAGCTCAGGCAACCAGGTGCTTGGCTAGCACACTATCCCAGTGTACAGTGCATATTACCACCTCCCTGGTCCCAGCTGCCTCGTTTCCTGGTTGCGCCACAAGAGCACTGTCTCAGGTGTGTGGTGTGTCTCCTCTGGAGGGCTAATCTCAGACTGCAACCTTCCTGGCAGATGTCAACCATCCAGGATCCCAGAAAGACATGGTTAGCAACTGGGAGCCTGCTCACAGTTTGGTGAAGGATGTCATCTCTTGGGCCGAGATTGCCTCTCTCCTTCCAGCTCTGGCTGTCGCCTGTCTCTGCCTCAGGTGGGAGGGTGGGCCAGTGCACAGCTGGCTAGCTCTCCTTTGGTATTCGCTCATTCCTTTGTTCTGTGAGCTGGCCAGGCTGTGCCTTAGGTTAGAGCTTTTTGTCGGAAAGTTATCTGTCTCTCTTTGTTTTTCCTCTCTCTCTCTCCGGCTATCCCACAGTTTGGGTTGCTATCTCATTTAACTCCCTCAGATTGTCCTCAGGGCATTCAGGTCTGGTCCTTACCCTAAGCATGCAACCCGCACCTCCCCCGTTCACTGATGGCAGATGCGAGGGTCTGGGCTATGCTGGGAGTTGTGGTTAAGGCACATATTCTGAGAGGTTTTTTTCACCCCTCCAATTTATTTTGCACTCAGATTCCAAAACTTCCCACAGACCTGCTGGTGAGAGGGTTTCCTGGTGCTTGGAAACTTCTCCTCCTTCACGACTCCCTCCCCAGGATGGGTCTCCACCCCTAACTCTTTTGTCTCTCTTTTTGTATTTTATATTTTGTCCTACCTCCTTTTGAAGAGAATGGGCTGCCTTTCTGGGTGCATAGTGTCCTCCGCCTGTGTTCAGAAGTTGCTTTGTGGAAGTTGCTCACCATTCAAATGATCTTTTGATGAATTTGTGGGGAAAAAGTGGTCACCACTTCCTATTCCTCCACCATCTTAGGACCACTTTGTATTATGTTGTCTTAATGACTGTAGCTTCATAGTATAGTCTGAAATCAGGTAAGTTGATTCCTCCAGCTCAATTCTTCTTTCTCAAGATTGCTTTTACTATTTGGGATCTTTTGTATTTCCATACAAATTGTGAAATTTTTTGTTCTAGCTCTGTGAAAATTGCCATTGGCAATATGATAGGGATTGCATTGAATCTGTAGATTGCCTTTGTAGAATAGCCATTTTCACAATATTGATTCCTCCTACCCAGGAACATGGAATATCTCTCCATCTGTTTGTGTCATCTTTGATTTCTTTCACCAATATCTTATAGTTTTCTGTACACAGGTCTTTTTTCTCCCTAGGTAGCTTTATTCCTAGGTATTTTATTCTTCTTATTGCAATGGTGAGTAGGATTGATTCCTTAATTTCCCTTTCTGATTTTTCACTGTTAGCATATAGGAATGCAAGTGATTTCTGTGTATTGCCATTGTATTCTGTGACTTCACTATATTCACTAATTAGTTCTAGTAATTTTCAGATAGTATCGTTAGGTTTTCTATGTACAGAGTGGGTATCCTTGTCATGTTCCTGTTACTAGAGGAAATGCTTTCAGTTCCTCCACATTGAGAATGTTTGCTGTGGGTGTGTATATATGGCCTTTAGTCTCTGGTCTTACATTTAGCTCTTCAATCCATTTTGAGTTTATTTTTGTGTATGGCATTAGAAAGCATACTAAAATTCGAACAGACCAATCAAAAGCATAGAAATCAAAAGTATAATAAAAAACCTTCCAACAAACAAAAGCCCAGGACCAGATGGTAGGTCTGGTCCTAGATTCACAGGTGAATTCTACCAAAAATTTAGATAAGAGCTAACACCTATCCTACTAAAACTCTTCCAGAAAATTGCAGAGGAAGGAAAACTCCCAAACTCATTCTACAAGTCCACTATCACCCTGATACCAAAACTAGATGAAGGGCCACAAAAAAAGACTATAGGCTAATATCACTGATGAACATAGATGCAAAAATCCTCAACAAAATTATAGCAAACAGAATCCAACATATTTAAAAGATCATACATCATGATCAGTGAAGTGAAGTGAAGTGAAAGTCACTTAATCGTGTCTGACTCTTTGCAACCTCATGGAGTATACATCCATAGAATTCTCTAGGCCAGAATACTAGAGTGGGTAGCTGTTCCCTTCTTCAGGGGATCTTCCCAACCCAGGGATCAAACCCAGGTCTCCCACAATGCAGGCAGATTCTTTACCAGCTGAGTCACCAGGGAAGCACACATCATGATCAAGTGGGCGTTATACCAAACATGCAAGGATTCTTCAGTATTCTCAAGCCAATCAATGTGATATACCATATTAACAAATTGAAAGATAAAAACCATATGACTAGATGCAGAAAAAGCCTTAGACAAAATTCAGCACCTATTTATGATTAAAAAAAAAAAAAAAAACTCTCCAGAAAGTAGGCATAGAAGGACCATACCTCAACATAATAAAAGCCATATATGATAAACCCACAGCAAACATCCTCAATGGTGAAAACTTGAAAGCATTTACTCTAAAATCAGGAACAAGACAAGGGTTCCCGTTGTCACCACTACTATTCAACATCATTTTGGAAGTCCTAGCCACAGTAATCAGAGCAGAAAAAGAGATAAAAGGAATCCAGATTGGAAAAGAAAAAGTAAAACTCTCACTGTTTGCAGATGACATGAAACTGTACACATAAAACCCTAAAGATGCCAGAAGAACATTACTGAGCTAATCAAGGAATATAATAAAGTTGGAGGATATAAAATTAATACACAGAAAACTCTTGCATTCCTATACACTAACAATAAAAAAAAAAAACAGAAAAATTAAGGAAATAATCCCATTCAATGGCATTTACTAGGATAAGAGATTTGCAGTGGTAGCCTTAGATTAGAATTTTCCTTCCATTGAAAACAATAGTAATGTTTGGTCTCGGTGATAGCTTCATTGCTCATATCATTAAATGGATGGGGAATGAAAGGAAATTTTATTTCTCAAATTTTTCAGTGGCACTGCATTTTTCATATAAGCTGTTACCATTTGATACCATGTATTTAAGCTTGCAGCATTCTTCCTGGGCATTTCTAACATGTGTGTACCTGTGGTTTGGAAATTCAAACAGGTTATCTTCTTTAATATTTGTTTGTTTGTTTTGTGTTACAGAGAACATGATAGCCAAAAAGTAAAAATTCTTAATTCTTCCTGTCAAACACCTGGTCTTCCAACTTTGGAGACAGTAGTGATAGAAAAAAAGAAAAAACACTCTTATACAAACTGCACAATTGAGGGGAAAAAAAAATATTGACCCTAATTGACCCATGCCTACTCCATAAGTTTGAGGCCAATGGTGCTGTAACTTTTCCCCCTTAACACTAAAATTTCACTACCAGTGTCTGACCTTAGAATCCTGTCCATACTAAAGGAATCAGCCATGTAAATGAGGGGCATGTGTGAGTGTCTCTGTGTGCTTTCTCCTTTTCACAGGATAGTTTTCCTTTTCAAATATTAGTTCTGTGACTTCATAAAAGTCTTATTCTACTTTTAGTCAATCTGTTATTTTATATGTTTTCCAAATCTTGGCAAATGGCAAAGACCTCTTACTAGACCTATCTTTAATTCTCATATCCACTTGTTTCTGCTGTGTGAGCTGTCCAATATAGTGAGTAGGAAATGATGTGAACATGTAAGAGATTCTTATTAGACACTGGGGCACTTTCTTTAAATCTAGTGACACGTTGTACCTCTGGCACTTGACAGGGCAGAGAGATGACTGGATACATTCTGGCTCCCTATGGACACAGTTCTTCACTGAACCTTGTCAACACAGTTCATCACTGAAAAATCAGGTATGTCTACGAAATCACTCTTCAAATCTGATTGACTCCTTTAGTATAACTAAAGAACATGGGAACATATCCAACTTTCCATAAACAAGCACAACTATTGTCTATTTCTTCTAATGGTGCCTCAACCATTGTTTGTAAGCTGCACCAAATTTTGCAGTTTCAGTGTCAGAAACTGGCTTCCTAGTCTCCATGAAGAGGTCCCTGTAACATAAAGTGGAGGGTTGGCTAAACCAGTTTAACAACTCTTGTTACTTTAGACATCAGGCCAGGTTCACTTCAGTCACTCAGTCATGTCTGACTGTTTGCAACCCCATGGACTGCAGCACACCAGGCCTCCGTATCCATCACCAACTCATGGAGCTTACTCAAACTCATGTCGCTGATGCCATAAAACCATTTCATCCTCTGTCATCCTCTTCTCCTCCTGCCTTCAATCTTTCCCAGCATCAGGGTCTTTTCCAACGAGTCAGCTCTTCATATCAGGTGGCCAAAGTATTGAAGTTTCAGCTTCAGCATCAGTCCTTCAAATGAATATTCAAGACTGATTTCCTTTAGGATGGACTGGTTGGGTCTCCTCGCAATCCAAAGGACTCTCAAGAGTCTTCTCCAACACCACAGTTCAAAAGCATCAATTCTTTGGTGCTCAGCTTTCTTTATAGTCCAACTCTCACATCCATACATGACTACTGGTAAAACCATAGCTTTTTGACTAGATGGACCCTTGTTGGCAAAGGAATGTCTCTGCTTTTTAATATGCTATCTAGGTTGGTCATAATTTTTATTCCAAAGAGCAAGCGTCTTTTAATTTCATGGCTGGAGTCACCATCTGCAGTGATTTTGGAGTCCAAAAAAAATAGTTTATCACTGTTTCCATTATTTCCCTATCTATTTGCCATGAAGTCATGGGACCAGATGCCATGGTCTTAGTTTTATGAATGTTGAGCTTTAAGCCAACTTTTTCACTCTCCTCTTTCACTTTCATCAAGAGGCTCTTTAGTTCTTCTTCACTTTCTGCCATAACGGTGGCGTCATCTGCACATCTGAGGTTATTGATGTTTCCCCCAGCAATCTTGAGTCCAGCTTGTGCTTATTCCATCCCAGCATTTCTCATGATGTACTCTGCATATAAGTTAAATAAGCAGAGTGACAATATACAACCTCGATGTACTCCTTTCCTCATTTAGAACCAGTCTGTTGTTCCATGTCCAGTTCTAACTGTTGCTTCCTGACCTGCATACAGATTTCTCAGGAGGCAGGTCAGGTGGTCTGGTATTCCCATCTCTTGAAGAATTTTCCACAGTTTGTTTTGGTCCACACAGTCAAAGGCTTTGGCATAGTCAATAAAGCAGAACTAGATGTTTTTCTGGAACTCTCTTGTTTTTTTTGATGATCCAGCAGATGTTGATAATTTGATCTCTGATTCCTGTGCCTTTTCTAAATCCAGCTTGAACATCTGGAATTTCATGGTTCATGTACTGTTGAAGCCTGCCTTGGAAAATTTTGAGTGTTACTTTGCTAGCATGTGAGATGAGTGCATGCCAGGTAGCTTACAGTTTATCAGCACTAACTCTAGACATAATAGATCACATAAATGAGATCACATAAACTAATAGTTAAACGGTGTTTTTGTGCACATCAGAAAGTTGTTACATACTTACTGATTGACCGAAGTGTGCAATGTTTTCTACTAAGTCTGAAATGCACTCTCTGGAGGATTCATGATATAGAAATTACCTGAGTATACAGGAATTTTAGAAACATTCTTTCTAGAAATACAATGCATGGAAACAGTTACTAGAGAGATTTCACTTATATAGTCTAAATTCGATTTAATTGTCTCCCCAAGTTGAGAGTGATTTCAATAAGGTATTTGCCTTCTGAGAAGCAGTATGGAAGTTCAGTTCAGTGCAAGACTGAATCAAGCTATCTATACTTTGAAATATAAAATAGAAACATCTTTTTTTTTTCATGAAAACATCATGTTCTTCACTAGCCTGTTAATTGTTGAAACTTAGGATCTTTCATTTTAAAAAAATATTTGACCTGAGTGTCTAAACAACAGACTTGAACACCAATCTGAATTGGACATTCTACAGATTCAACCTGCAGGTGAAGTTTCTTCATAGATTTGACATCCATCCTGAAAAGAATTTTATAAAAATTGCTTCAAAGCCCCCTTTGAAACAGCGAACATGCAACAGAACCCCAAGTTAAAACAGTTGTGCATCAACCTGTTATTTAAAAAATAGACTGAGGAAAAAACAATAAAATATAGACTGAAAACCCAACAGACTATTTTTTGCATATGAAATTGCTTTTACAAACAAATTCTAGGTTAGAATAAAGAACCCTTAGTTCATCACTTTTGAGACTGTCCTCTTTGTCGTAGGCTGTTGAAGTGTGCCTCCCTTAATATTTGGTTGATGTGGGAATAAGAACCTTGGCATAGGGGCATACTCCTCATATAAGGACTGAGGTGTACTCTTGTTGAGTATAGCAACAATCTGATTTAAACCACTTTCTGGTCCAATTATTCTCTCTGGAGTATTAACAGTGCTACTGCTCCTGTCATTATCATTGCTTGAAGACTGGAAGGATGAAAACAGAAACAGGATGAATATTATGCTATTACACTATTTTTCCTATTCATCTTGGGGAATAGCAGCATCAAACACTATTTGAAGCCTTAATGGCTTCGAAACTACAGCCACTTAAAATACTTCAATCTCTGCTCACAAAACAGCAACCCATGATTTAAGTTGGGATTAACATCCTCCATTTTACAGACAAGGAAACTGGGACCAACTGACTTCCCCAGTGTCTCGTAGCTGAAAAGTCTAAGGGTGAGGATTCAAACACAGGCCTTCTGATTTCAAATCCCTTCATAAATCCACTGTTCTTGCTTGCAGCCCTTATTTCAATTGCATCAGAAAAATAACTTCTCACCCTCTAAGGGAAAGCATCAGTCAACACTAAAATGTAGTAGAAGTATGCTCATAAAGAATAAAATGGATTCTGGGCACACACTAAAATAAAACAAATAAATTTTGTTACATGCATACATTTATTTATGCATACATATGCAGGAGAGTGAAAGAGCCGGCTTAAGATTAAATATTAAAAAAACTAAGATCATGGCATCCAGCCCCATTACTGCATGGCAAGTAAAAGGGGAACAGGTGGAAGTAGTGACAGATTTCCTCCTCTTGGGCTCCAAAATCACTGTGGATGGTGACTGCAGCCATGAAATCAGAAGATGATTGCTTCTTGTCACGAAAGTGATGACAAACCTATACAGTGGGTTGAAAAGCAGAGATTGCCAACAAAGGTTCATATAGTCAAGGCTATGGTCTTCCCAGTGGTCGTGTATGGTTGTAAGAGCTGGACCATAAAGAAAGCAGAACGCCAAAGAATTGATGCTTTCAAACTGTGGTGTTGGAAAGGACTCCTCAAAGTCCCTTGGACAGCAAGAAGATCAAACCAGTCAATCTTAAGGGAGATCAACCCTGAACATACACTGGAAGGACTGATGCTGAAGCTGAAGCTCCAGTATTTTCATCATCTGATGCTAACAGACTACTCACGAGAAAAGTCTCTGATGCTGGGAAAGATTGGGGGCAGAAGGAGAAGAGGGCATCAGAGGATGAGATGGTAGACAGCATTACCTATGCAATGAACATGAACTTGGGCAAACTCTGGGAGATGGTGAGGGACAGGGAGGCCTGGAGTGCTGCAGCCTATGGGGTTGCAAAGAGTCAGACATGACTGGGTGACTGAACAACAACATACATGCATGCATATATACAATCCTGTGATGACTTCATACTTATCCCCTGATAGTGGGCATACATGGTCCTCCTATATCAATGCAAGGCTACATACAGATTCTGAAAGGTACTCGGCACACTTTAAATGAAATTTGTATGTTAATTATTGGCACTTTTAAGACTAGTATTTATTGCTGTTCAATAAATATGGATTTTATATGGGGTGTATGTGTGGGTGTTTGCACCTAACATTCCTTTTTAAATTGAACTAATATGACTCAGGGTCATTGTCATATTGGAGAAGCTACTAGCGGATTCCTGAAAGCAGTCATTGTTAAGAATTTCCTCCCTTCCAGTGTTAGGATTCTCAAAGGAAAAAGTAATGACAAGGATCTGCATCTGAACCACAGTATTTAACAATTTTGATATTGCTTTTTGTGGGGATGTGTTATCATTTTTATTTTATTTACATTTAAATATCACCAAACACTGAGCTCAAGTATATGCTGGCCCTTTGTTCAGATTTTTTAAATGGTCTGATGGCTTTAAGGGTGCAATGTATTCAACATCGCACAATATATTCAACAATGAAAATCTAAGGGGTGGTGTATGTGGTGGGAATTCCTAATAATGTACTTTCACAGTCAAGAAATTTCACAGAAATAGAACCTGGAAAAACAGCATATATTAAGAAACTGTGTTAATGATTATCTTTCACGTTTTTCTTAAGAATAACCTCCTTGTTACAAACCCCAAGGCCAGACCCAGAAGAGAGTATGACTGGGATCATGAAAGCATGAACCTTGGAACTCCAGGTTGGCACCAGGCATGAATGCTGCCTACCCACTTGCTAATTGTTCCCAAGACTAGCCCAGAAGGGAATGGCCTGGGGTAAACACAAGGCGATCTGGACTATGTCAGTGTAGTCCATGACATTTAGGAGTATGTGATTAACACAGCATGTGTCTTGAGAAAGGTAAGATCTGAAAAAGTCTTTTAGTCTGCAATTAGGAATAAAAGCTGGACCCAGAGTAGACTCTGTACCTCAGGCCAATAGAGGCTGCAGATCCCCTGGCCCATTGCACCAGATTTCATGTTCTGTCTTCATTCTCATTGCTTGCTTCCAGACCATTAGGGCAACAGGTATAACTACATACCTTTATACATTTAGTGGCACAGTATAGGTACAAGCCCTGCAACTGGAGGAAAAACCCATTCAGGACTGAACATAGAGGTCCTTGGCTGATAAGAGAATCTCCCCTTGACTTCAGCCTCGAGACAAACCAAAGAATCTGCCAGTACACAGAAACCACTGAATTCAGGGCAAACAGGAGCAACAGGATAGATATTAAGTAATTGGCTCTTGCCAATCAGGATTGTGGGGCAGGGGTTCTAGAGACAGAATGGTTAATGCTTTCTTCAAAAATTCCCAGTTTTCTAAACAATTTCCTAAGATGCTTTCCTCAAATGGCAGGTATTGCATTTCTTACAAGGCAATCTTTACCTCAGGTAACATTAATAAGACTTAAACCAAGAATGGTCATGACTCATTGGTCATTTGGAGCTTCTCAACATAGGCCATCCATCACACTGCCCACAGGTCCTAATAGACAACTTGTGCCCATCTTTATGCAACTAGAAACATATATTAAAAGAATCATCCAAAAAGAATTGGGGTGAGTCAGCAGAAACCAGATATGAAGTTTATTACAAACAGCAATCAAATTGACTTTAGGACTTAATGTCAAGGTCAATTAAAATATATCAAAAAAGATGATTTTTCTAGCTCAAGGGTAAATATCTGAAACTTCTAGTAGCATAAAATAGTGAAGTTATGAATATTCAAAAATAAGTAGGTATTACATTGAATCAGAAACCCACAGTACACACTTGGGTTCCTCTTAGTTGGCCTTCCTTATACAGGTACTGTCTGAAAAACAAAGTAAGAACTATAATTAGCTTCTAGGAATCAAATTTCATCTCAAATGATAACATATCTATTTTCTACTATAGTGTAACACTAAGTAATGCTACACTATGAAATGGCATATTAAAATTAACAAGCTAGAAGAGATTTCTGTAGAATAATCATTAAGAAAAAATAGATCTGCCTCCAATAGAAAAAATAGAACTGCCGCTAGTTCATTTAAAGCATTTTCAAGCTCAGTTGCATACAGACATAAATACAAATGTTCATAATGACACTGTTTATAATATCAGCATTGTTGCTTATAGCTGAAAATCAGAAACAATTAAATGTCCAAAAGCAGATGGTGGGGGGGGGGGAACACATGTACACCTGTGGCTGATTCATGTTGATGTATGGCAAAAAACATCACAATACTGTAAAGTAATTATCCTCCAGTTAAAATATATAAATTAGTTAAAAATTAATTTTAAAAACTGGAAAGTGGTTAAGTTATAGCACATCCATTCATACAATGCAATTTTGTCAGCCATTAACAATAATGATACAGTTGTATTTATACTGATATAGGTTGATGTCCTGGACATCATTTGATTTAATATCACATGATTTTTTTACAGATGTATGTATAAATGTTTAAAATTTGAGGCTCTAGATCCTTTTTATTTTTATTTTTAAATTTTTTGTATATTTTCACTTTCTAAATAATTCATAACAATTGTATTTATTTTGTAAAAAACAACTATTTTATTTGCAAATAAGTATCTTAAAGAATGCTACTACAAGACCAAGGCACATCACTTGCTTTTGGATTCAGTTACTTTTGACTTCAAAACAAAAACTTTAAATGATGCCATAAGTGAGAAGGCCTTTAAACTACTAAAGAACTCTAAAATGTCCTATCCACTAGCATTTTATAGGCCAAAAATGTTGATTATCTGGTAAATATAGCCTACATCACTTCATGGCAAATAGATGGGGAAAAAGTGGAAATAGTGATAGGTTTTATTTTCTTGGGCTCCAAAATCACTGTGGATAGTGATTGCAGCCACAAAATTAAAAGACACTTGCTCCTTGGAAGGAAAGCTATGACAAAACTAGATAGCATATTAAAAAGCAGAGACATCACTGTGCTGACAAAGGTCCATAGAGTCAAGGCTATGGTTTTTCCCAGTAGTCATGTAGGGATGTGAGGGCTGGATCATAAAGAAAGCTGTGCACCAAAGAATTGATGCTTTCAAACTGTGGTGCTGGAGAAAACTCTTGAAAGTCCCTTGGACAACAAGGAGATCAAACCAGTCAATCTTAAAGGAAATCAAATGTGAATATTCATTGAAAGGACTGATGCTGAAGCTGAAGCTCCAATACTTTGGCCACCTAATATGAAGAACCAACTTATTGGAAAAGACCTTGATGCTGGGAAACATTGTGGGCAGGAGTAGGGGGCGACCAAGGATGAGATGGTTGGATGGCTTCATCAACTCAATGGAAATGAGTCTGAGCAAACTCAGGGAGAAGAGTGAAGGACAGGAAAGCCTGGTGTGCTGCAGTCCATAAGGTTGTGAAGAGTCTGACAAGACTTAGTGACTGAACAATGAACAACAACATTATACAACCCTGGACCTTAACTCTTTTGAACATACTTCATATGAGATATCTCAGTTAATGAGATATATTAGTGTCAGAGTGCTTGGGAAGTAAAGGTTTCTCCTGGAGAGTGTATGGTTTTGACTCTTGAAACAGCCATCTGACTGCAGAAGCATCTTACTTACTGCGTTTGATTTTAGAAAGAGACCTAATTCTTTTCCCAGAAGAGATGTGAGATTTTAAATGCTTCAGGATTGAGCAAGAACCATAAAATGTAAATCCTTTTCACCATCCTACTGACACCTCAAAGAAACTTCTCATTAGAATGCTTATCCTACTTATTAATTACAAAGTTCATTCTTTTTCCTCTCATCATTCAGAGGAAATATAAACTCAGTGCTGATACCTGTGAAAGACAAAACGAGAACAGGCCCACACTCTGCAAAACTGAAACCCTTGTAAATTCCAGCACATTGCAAAATAAAATTACATTTATTAAATGACCAGGGGTCTCTCACTAAATGATATTCACAAAAGCACAACACAGAAGTGCTGGGGTCTAGATTGTGTGAAAAGGCAGAATTTTAGATTAGTTTGGGTCATATAGAAATCTGCATATTTACACTGTATCCAAAAAAGCTTCAGCTGAACCAAGCAGAGATTTTTTTTTCATAACACATTATGTATGGGAATAGACATAAGAACTACCTCTGGGGCTTTTTGTTAGTTTGATTCCCATGTACCTGCCAGGGCCTTGAGGGGCTATCTCAGGGAGGCACAGGTCATCTTGATGCCCTACCACTATCCAAATAATTACTTACATGCATACCATGCAAGAAAGGAAAGTGGTTGTCTGAGGAGGCCTTACAAATAGCTGAGAAGAGAAAAGCAATGGAGAAAAGGAAAGATATGCCCATCTGAATTCAGTGTTCCAGAGAATAGCAAGGAGAGATAAGAAAGCCTTCCTAAGTGAACAATGCAAAGACAGAGAGGGAAAAAAATAGAATGGGAAAGACTGGAGATCTCTTCAAGAAAGGTAGAGATACCAAGGGAACATTTTATGAAAGGGTGGGCACAATAAAGGGCAGAAACGGTATGGACTTAACAGAAGCAGAAGATATTAAGAAGAGGTGGCAAGAATACACAGAAGAACTATACAAAAAAAGATCTTCACGACCTAGATAATCACTATGGTATGATCACTCACCTAGAGCCAGACATCTGGAATGTGAAGTCAAGTGGACCTTAGGAAGCATCACTATGAACAAAGCTAGTGGAGGTGATGGAATTCCAGTTGAGCTATTTCAAATCCTGAAAGATGATGCTGTGAAAGTGCTGCACTCAATATGGCAGCAAATTTGGAAAACTCAGCAGTGGCCACAGGACTGGAAAAGGTCAGTTTTCATTCCAATACCAAAGAAAGGCAATGCCAAAGAATGTTCAAACAACTGTACAATTGCACTCATTTCACATGCTAGCAAAGTAATGCTCCAAATCCTTCAAGCTAAGCTTCAACAGCATGTGAACCGAGAAAGTCCAGATGTTCAAGCTGGATTTAGAAAAGGCAGAGGAACCAGAGATCAAATTGGATCATCGAGAAAACAAGAGAGTTCCAGAACATATACTTTTGTTTCATTAACTACACTAAAGCCTCTGACTGTGTGGACCATTACAAACTGTGGAAAATTCTTCAAGAGATAAGAATAACAGACCACCTTACCTGCCTCCTGAGAAACCTGTATTCAGGTAAAAATGCAACAGTTAGAACCAGACATGAAACAATGGATTTTTTAAAATTGGGGAAATAGTGCATCGAGGCTGTATATTGTCACCCTGCTTATCTAACTTATATGCAGAGTACATCATATGAAATGCCAGGCTGGATGGCTCACAACTCGAATCAAGATTGCTGGGAGAAATATCAACAACTTCAAATAGGCAGATGATATCATTCTAAGGGCAGAAAGTGAAGAGGAACCAATGAGCCTCTTGAGGAGGATGAAAGAGGAGAGTGAAAAAGCTGGCTTAAAACTCAACACTCAAAACTGTTGAATAGTAGTGGTGAAAGTGGACACCCTCGTCTTGTTCCTGACTTTAGGGGAAATGCTTTCAATTTTTCACCATTGAGGATAATGTTTGCTGTGGGTTTGTCATATATAGCTTTTATTATGTTGAGGTATGTTCCTTCTATTCCTGCTTTCTGGAGAGTTTTTATCATAAATTGATGTTGAATTTTGTCAAAGGCTTTCTCTGCATCTACTGAGATAATCATATGGCTTTTATTTTTCAATTGTTAATGTGGTGTATTACATTGATTGATTTGCAGATATTGAAGAATCCTTGTGACTCTGGGATAAAGCCCACTTGGTCATAGTGTATGATCTTTTTAATGTGTTGTTGGATTCTGATTGCTAGAATTTTTTAAGGATTTTTGCATCTATGTTCATCAGTGATATTGGCCTGTAGTTTTCTTTTTTTTCTTTCTTTCTTTTTTTCTTTTTTTTTTTTTTTTTTTTGTGGCGTCTTTGTCAGGTTTTGGTATTAGGGTGATGGTGGCCTCATAGAATGAGTTTGGAAGTTTACCTTCCTCTGCAATTTTCTGGAAGAGTTTGAGTAAGATAGATGTTAGCCCTTCTCTAACTTTTTGGTAGAATTCAGCTATGAAGCCGTCTGGACCTGGGCTTTTATTTACTGGAAGATTTCTAATTACAGTTTCAATTTCTGTGCTAGTGATGGGTCTGTTAAGATTTTCTATTTCTTCCTGGTTCAGTTTTGGAAAGTTGTACTTTTCTAAGAATTTGTCCATTTCTTCCACGTTGTCCATTTTATTAGCATATAACTGCTGATAGTAGTCTCTTATGATCCTTTGTATTTCTGTGTTGTCTGTTGTGATCTCTCCATTTTCATTTCTAATTTTATTGATTTGATTTTTCTCCCTTTGTTTCTTGATGAGTCTGGCTAATGGTTTGTCAATTTAATTTATCCTTTCAAAGAACCAGCTTTTGGCTTTGTTGATTTTTGCTATGGTCGCTTTTGTTTCTTTTGCATTTATTTCTGCCCTAATTTTTAAGATTTCTTTCCTTCTACTAACCCTGGGGTTCTTCATTTCTTCTTTTTCTAGTTGCTTTAGGTGTAGAGTTAGGTTATTTTTTTTGACTTTTTTTTTTGTTTCTTGAGGTATGCCTGTATTGCTGTGAGCTTTCCCCTTAGCACTGCTTTTACAGCGTCCCACAGGTTTTTGGTTGTTGTGTTTTCATTTTCATTCATTTCTATGCATATTTTGATTTCTTTTTTGATTTCTTCTGTGATTTGTTGGTTATTCAGCAGCGTGTTGTTCAGCCTGCATATGTTGGAATTTTTAAAAGCTTTTGCACAACAAAGGAAACTATAAACAAGGTGGACAGACAGCCTTCAGAATGGTAGAAAATAATAACAAATGAAGCAACTGACAAACAACTATTCTCAAAAATATACAAGCAACTCCTACAGCTCAATTACAGAAAAATAAATGACCCAATCAAAAAATGGGCCAAAGAACTAAATAGACATTTCTCCAAAGAAGACATACTGATGGCTAACAAACACATGAAAAGATGCTCAACATCACTCATTATCAGAGAAATGCAAATCAAAACCACAATGAGGTACCATTTCACGCCAGTCAGAATGGCTGCGATCCAAAAGCCTACAAGCAATAAATGCTTGAGAGGGTGTGGAGAATAGGGAACCCTCTTACACTGTTGGTGGGAATGCAAACTAGTACAGCCACTATGGAGAATAGTTGTGAGATTCCTTAAAAAACTGGAAATAGAACTGCCTTATGACCCAGCAATCCCACTGCTGGGCATACACACCGAGGAAACCAGAAGGGAAAGAGACACGTGTACCCCAATGTTCATCGCAGCACTGTTTATAATAGCCAGGACATGGAAACAACCTAGGTGTCCATCAGCAGATGAATGGATAAGAAAGCTGTGGTACATATACGCCATGGAGTATTACTCAGCCATTAAAAAGAATACATTTGAATCAGTTCTAATGAGGTGGATGAAACTGGAGCCTATTATACAGAGTGAAGTAAGCCAGAAAGAAAAACACCAATACAGTATACTAACGCATATATATGGAATTTAGAAAGATGGTAACAATAACCCTGTATACGAGACAGCAAAAGAGACATGGATATATAGAACAGTCTTTTGGACTCTGTGGTAGAGGGAGAGGGTGGGATGATTTTGGAGAATGGCATTGAAACATGTATAATATCATATATGAAACGAGTTGCCAGTCCAGGTTCAATGTACGATACTGGATGCTTGGGGCTGGTGCACTGGGACGACCAGAGGGGATGGTATGGGGAGGGGGGAGGGAGGAGGGTTCAGGATGGGGAACACATGTTTACCTGTGGCGGATTCATTTTGATGTATGGCAAAACCAATACAATATTGTAAATTTAAAAATTTAAAAAAAAAAAAATAGGACTAACAACCATTGTTTTGTTCAGTGACAGTTTCACCCAAAATAAGGTCTCCCAAAGCAGTACTATGTCTTAGAATGTACAAATAAAGGTGATGTAAATGACTGAAATCTACAATCAACCTAAGGAAAACATTTTTCAAAAATTATGCCAAATGTTCTAGTTGTCACTTGAATTGACACTACTTTAAACAATAACTTGACAGTTCCTACCACTATAAAAAAAAAAGGGAGGGACTGGAGTGGATTTTACAGAATTCTAATTTTCAAATGTAGGCTGGACTCCTCATTCTGTTTTTCTCTCATTTGTTTTGCTTCTGATGTTCCCTTGGAATTCTAGCATTAGGCTATCAAATGTTTTCCAATGAAGGTACAGAAGAGAAAAGGGCAAAGATATGTTCCAGATAAACCAATTCTGTTTATATCTACACATTTTTTCACTCCATTTCTTGCTACTACTTGGCAATCTGAAATATATAATGAATAGTCTTGTTAAGTAAGACAAACTCATACAAAAAACACTTTTTGTGTTTGTGTTTTTGTGCTTGTGTTTTTGTGTTGCACTTTCTTGGAGGCTCATACTTATGTACAAGGGCACAGATTTATAGGGAAAATGGTGATGTTATTTGTAAAGATATAAGGCTAAACAAAAAAGAGCAATACTGTACATGTATATTCAACAAAAAGGTCATCATCTAACAGAGCAAGTTACATGAGTTATACCTAGCTACAATTTACCCACCCAAGTAACTGCCCAGGATCTGGGACTATCACCTCTTGTGTACAGGTTCCAGGAGGATGACAGGAATCAATAATCATTTCATTCTTTGCTCAGGAAAGGAAAGGGAGGAAAAAATATCACCCAACAATTGGACACTTAAACTGTGAACCAGTGTCACAAACATATTTGAAATCTTGTCAGAGAAAAGACAAGTCATCATCTGCTACTCTAATAATTTTAAGTTGGAAGCATTCATCACCAGGCATAAAGAAGGAAAATATTAGACATGAACTCTAGGAGAAGTCAAGCTGTAAATTCCACTTCTGAACATTAGCTTCATAATTTTAAATGACTCTTGGGAATAAAATGAGGGCAGGAAGAATTTAATAGCTACATTTCCAAAATCTACCTAATTAGCTTCATTGTCATCATTCCCTGAAGTTACAATTCCAGGTTGAGTGATTTTTAACCCCTTCCACATGATAACAGGCTTCCCTGGTGGCTCAATTGGTAAAGTATCCGCCTGCAATGCTGGAGACATGGGTTTGATTCCTGGGTTGGTAAGATACCCTGGAGAGGGAAATGGCTACCCACTCTGGTATTTTTGCCTGGGAAATCCCACGGACAGAGGATGGCTGAGTCTACTCATTTTTTAATTTAATTTAATTTCTCTTCAATCTTCCTCCCATCTCTGGGAGACTGAGTACTGATCCTATAAACCAGTGACTTTTCTTAACCAAAAAAAAAAAAAAATCAATAAATCAGAGAAAAAGGAGGAGTCACTGTATTGAGAACACAGGCTCTTTAACTGCACCTTTCTCTGGATCCCTCTCCCTGTGCCACCCATTAGCTTAGGCTTGATCTTGGATGGCCTTGGCCTGCAATAGCTTGGAGTAGGGTTTGGGTTCCCAGTCAGAGATTGGGCTGGGTGGCAGTGGTTAAAGCACCAGATCCTAGCCACTAGACCAGTGGCTCAGTGGTCAGTGACAAGGGCCCTGGCCCTATAGCTTTCCAGAAAAGAATTTCCACAAAGATGGGAAGTAGCAAAGGTAGTAAAGTATTTATTAAGAGGGGAAAAAAAAAAGTACATGTGGATAGGCAGACTTAGGGAGACAGAAAGGTGGTGAGTCAAGCCCTTATGGCAGTTTGAATTACTTTTAAAGGGCATTCCTTTTGGGTGTCCTTTGGCCAATCATTTTGACTTGCCTGTTTCACAGTCCGTATTTAGTATATATCAGGAACCTCCCATGTATGCACATACATATCTTAGCCAAGATGGGTTTTACTGAAAAGATGTCTGAGTAAAGAATATCCCTTGATGCAACTCCCCTTTGGCCTCCAAAGAGCCTTTTCTGCACATATGTGGCCAGGGAGGTCTCCTGACTTCAAGAATAAGAAATATGTGGTCTGAGCAGGGGCCAGCCTTCTCCCTTAATTGTCCTGCCATTCTCATCTTGGAGTTTCAGTCAACAGGGAATGAATCTCCAATTGCTTTACCCTGTGGGGAGTAATCTGCCTCTTGCCTCAGTCTGACTCTTCTTAAAACTGAGCAAAGAGCAAGCTTAAAGAAGAAAAGTGATTCAGAGTAAGATAAGTAAGGCTGGTAGAGCTGGAACTGGAAGGGAAGTTTTCTTGAGCCCTGGCCTTCACAAAGTTCTCTTGAGCCCTGGCCCTTCACAAAGTCCTACAAAAGGAAAATTTCAGTGAAGAACTGCACGTCCAATCAAATGATGTCTTTATGATACAATGTCTTGATGAAAGAAGTTATCAGTATAAATTAATTCAGATAATTTGTGTGCTGCTGCTGCTAAGTCACTTCAGTCGTGTCCGACTCTGTGTGACCCCATAGACGGCAGCCCACCAGGCTCCCCATCCCTGGGATTCTCCAGGCAAGAACACTGGAGTGGGTTGCCATTTCCTTCTCCAATGCATGAAAGTGAAAAGTGCAAAGTAAAAAGTGAAAAGTGAAAGTGAAGTCGCTCAGTCGTGTCCAACTCTTCGGGACCCCATGGACTGCAGCCTACCAGGCTCCTCCATCCATGGGATTTTCCAGGCAAGAGTACTGGAGTGGGGTGCTATCACCAGTGCTGTTAAAAGAAAACTTTTTGGTAGAAAATACGTGGTATGTTTTCAGATGTGTGAGCGTTCCAAGGAAACTTCAGAAATGTTAGCTGGACTTGGTAAGGAAAAGATCATTGCAATCCGTTCAGACTTCATTCCTACATACCACTTATCCTCCAGTGACTGTGTTCCTAATTCCAGTAACATATCTTCATATTAAGACCACAGAATACACTAGTACTGTCTGAAGTGGCCCAGGAAATACTGGGAGAAGAAGCCAAGCAGGATAACAGTGAGGACAAGAGGATGGACGGGTACAGGCCAAAGTAGCCCTGACAGACCATCCCCACATGGCAGGCTTCCCTAGCTCCGCCCCTGTAACCATAGCAACAGGGGCAGGAAATCCTGGTTTTGGGGGTTGGAGTGGGGGTGGGTCAGGAGGGGGTCCCTCCATCCTCATAGATGTTCTCTTCCTCCCCATCTGAGCATCCCCCTGCCCATGGTCCCACTCTGGGCATCAGCAAAGACCACACCCCTCATGGTGTGCATTTCTAGCTTTCCTCCCTCTCATCACCCTCAATGTGATGTCCTGTCCTCAAGCTCCCTAGCTCTAGTGCCAGTGGATTGATAGTCTCAACCTCCTGGAGACCTCCAGCTCACCGACCACACATCCATTTACACCATCCACCAGGCCCCTACTCACTCCCTGAGCTGGGGCTGGAAGTTGTCCCCCGCAAACACACCACTTGTGCTCCTTGCACCTTCCTGCTTATTCACTCCTTGCCTGTATCTGAGTTCCTGAGCATTGAGGAGAAAACTTTTCAACCTTACAGAAGTGTTTTATCTTAAATTCATGACCATAGGAGAATTGCTGTTCGTTTTCAGTCTTATCTACCTACACTACTGCACTACCCACTAGCAACCTTCCTCCATCTGGATATAATTTCAGTTTTCTTAAATTTACCAAGTCTTGATTTGTGACCCAAAATGTGGTCTATTCTGGAAAATATTCCTAGTGAACATGAGAAAAAAGTGTATGCTGCTGGTGTTGGATGGAATGTCTTATAGATACCAGTTAGGTCCATCTGATCTAATGTGTCTTTTAAGGTTTTCATATCCTTATTAATTTTCTGCCTGAATGACCTGTCCGTTGGTGTAAGTGAGGTATAAATTCCATCACTATCATTGTGTTGGGCTTCTGGTGGCCCTGTGGTAAAGAATTCTCCTGCCAATGCAGGAGATGCAAGTTCAATCCTTGGGTTGGGAAGATCCCCTGGAGAAGGAAATGGGAACCCACTGCAGTATTCTTGCCTGGTAAATCCCATGGATATAGGAGCCAAGTGGGCTACAATCCATGGAGTCATAAAAGAGTCAGACACAAGTAGCAACTAAACAACAGCATCACTGTTGATTTCCCCTTTTATGTTTGTTAGCATTTGCCTTACGTATGGATATGTTCCTATGCTGGGTACATAAATTTTTCCAGTTGTTAGGTCTTTGACTTGCATTAATCCTGTGATCATTATATAGTGTCCTTCCTTGTCTCTTGTAATTTACTTAAAGTCTACTTTGAGTGATATGAGAATTGCTTCTCCAGCTTTTTTAAAATTTCCCTTTACAAGGAGTATCTTTTTCCATCCCCTCACTTTCAGTCTGTATATGTTCCTAGGTCTCAAGTGGGTCTATTCTAAACAGCACATCCAAGACTTGTTTTTGTATCCATTAGCCAATCTCTATCTTTTAGTTGGAGCATTTAATCCACTTACATTTAAAGTAATTGTTAGGATATGTATTTCTACTGGCATTTTCTCAATTGTTATAGGTTTGTTTCTGTAGCTCTTATGCTTTTCTTTTGTTTCTTGCCTAGATAAGTCCCTTTAGCATTTGTTGGTTTTAGCTGATTTGGTGGTGCTAAATTCTCTAAATTTTTGCTTGTCTGTAAAGCTTTTGATTTCTCCTTGATTTCAGAGAGATCCTTGCTGGTAGAGTAATCTTGGTTGCAGGTTTTTTTTACACTACTTTAATTATATCCTGCCACTCTCTTCTGGTCTACAGAGTTGCTGTTGAAAGATCAGCTGTTAACCTTGTGTGGATTCACTTGTATGTTATTTGTTGCATTTCTTTTGCTTTTATTTATTACTTTTAATATTTTCATGTTTAATTTTTGTTCATTTTATTAGTATATGTCTTGGCATGTTTCTCTTTGGGTTTATCCTATGTGGGACTTTCTGCACCTCTTGGGCTTGACCATTTCCTTTCCTATATCAGGAAAGTTTTTGTCTATAATCTCTTCAAGGATTTTCACAGACCCTTTCTCTCTCTTCGTCTTCTTCTGGGATTCTTATAATTCAAATTTGGTGCACTTAATATTGTCCCAGAGGTGTATGAGTTTGTCCTTGATTCTTTTCATTTTTTTTTTCTTTGCTCTCTGCCAGTTGTTTCCACCATTTTATTTAACATCTCACTTAACCATTCTTCTGACTCAATTATTCTGCTATACATTCCTTCTAGAGTATCTTTGGTTTCACTAATTGTGTTGTTCACTACTATTTATTCTTTATCTCTTCTAGGTCCTTGTTAAATGTGTTAAATGATTCTTGCATTTTAATTTCAAGATTTTGGGTCGTCTTTAATATCTTTACACTGATTTTTTTTTTTTCAGAGAGTTTGCCTATTTCCTCTTCATTTTTTTGATCTTGTAAGCTTTTAACTTGCTCCTTCATATGCAAAATAGTTTTCTGCTATTTCATCTAATTACTATATTTGAAGTCTCCTTTCCTTAGGCTACATAGTTTTTGCTTCTAGTCTGTGCTTGAGGTTGGTCAGTGGCTTGTGTGGGCTTCATTTTAGGAAGGACTTGTTTCTGCATTCTGGTGGATGGAAGTGAGTTTTGTTTCCCTCTGATGGGCAGTACTATGTGAGGTGGTGTGCTTTGGGATGTCTGGGAAGACAGTGTGCTGATAATTGGGTTTGTTTTCCTTTCTTGCTTTTTTGATTGAAGCATCCAGCACTGGGTGCTGCAGGCAGTTGAGTGGTACTGGGTGTTGGATGTAGATGGAGGACATTGTGAGAGTTCTCATAGTTAATACTCTCTAGGATCATAAGTTCTCTTGTGTTCTAGCATCCTATACTCAGTACTATCACCCCAGAGGCTCAAGCCTGACTTTTGCTCAGGGAACTGAGACCCCATGAGCCATTTGTCTTGGTAACATAAAAAGCTTAAAAAAGAAACAAAAGAACCCCAGAAAACAAAAAACAAAATCCAGGCAAATGATAAAATAAATCAGACAAACAAATAAAAAATAGGAACACACACACACAAGGAACCAAATCAGACCAATGAACACAAAGAAAGGGAGAATGACCCACCAGACAAAACCAGACAAAACCCAACAAAACCAAAAATGAAATCAACCAATTAAAAACAAAACCAACTAAAATACAAAAAAAAAAAAGAAAACAAAACGAAAGATATGTGCCAAATGAGGCACTAAGCAAAGAACACAGAACAGAGAAACATAGGGAAAAAACAGAAAAGCAAAGTTAAAAAAGAAGTATATAAAAAGATCAACAAAAAAGACAAAAAGCACAGAACAGCAGAAAGCTGAAGTAGTAGAAAAATATAAAAGAAATAAAGAGTGTGGTTTTAAAAAAAATTCCCAAAGCCTAAGTATAAATAATAACAACCATAAAAACAGAAAAAACAGGGAGAAAAAAAGAACCAGCAACAGAATGAATCAAAACATAAAAATAATAATAAATGTTTTCCTGGGGTCTCAGTTTCCAGCATCTTTGACCTTGCTGTGAGCCACAGCCCATCTACACCTTCCCAGGAGCCCCTCCAATTCTGTAGAGGATTGGTCTCTTGACCTACTGTAAGGATAGCTCAGATTCTAATCTAGCCCTACTCTCACATGTGCTTGCCTCCAATATCCACAGTTACCAGGGGTAGAGCATTTTCTTTTGTGGGAATACTCATTGTCCTTTTTTATATCCACAGACACAGAGTCTACCTAGTTGATTGTGTGGGTTTAATTTGCAGCTTATACAGCTGATGAAAACGTTTCTGGTTTTTAATCCTATTCCTTAGTTGCCCTGTCCCTGGAACTCAATTGTGGTCTTATCCTCACCTCTGCATGTGGGCTACTTGAAGGAGTCTGCTCTTGAGGCTGCCCTTGAGGACGTGGGTCGGCACTAGTGAGGACAGAGCCTGGAAATGGTGCAACTCCTTGGATAATGTGGACCCAGGCAGCACCAGGTGTTCAGAGAAGCCAGCAACCACAGGTGGAAGAGATATGGCTCTATTAGGAGCCTTTTCTATCTTCAGCAACAGACAGTCAAAGGGCCATGCTGTCCTTTCCTTCTCTATTGCTCATTGCACCAGGTGCTCAAATGGCAGTCCTCACTGCTGCTGCTGCTAAGTCGCTTCAGTCATGTCCTATTCTGTGCGAACCCATAGACGGCAGCCCACCAGACTCCCCCGTCCCTGGGATTCTCCAGGCAGTCCTCACTAGTCCTTTTCTATAGCTCAGCTACTGGCACCAGTATGCAGGAGAAAGATGCTACAGTGGTGGCTCCATCCTCTGTGTGTGTCTCAGCAATCAGATCAGATCAGATCAGATGAGTCGCTCAGTCGTGTCTGACTCTTTGCGACCCGATGAATCACAGCACACCAGGCCTCCCTGTCCATCACCAACTCCCGGAGTTCACTCAAACTCACGTCCATCAAGTCAGTGATGCCATCCAGCCATCTCATCCTCTGTCGTCCCCTTCTCTTCTTGCCCCCAATCCCTCCCTTTTCCAATGAGTCTTTTCCAATGAGTCAAGTCTTCGCATGAGGTGGCCAAAGTACTAGAGTTTCAGCTTTAGCATCATTCTTTCCAAAGAAATCCCAGGGCTGATCTCCTTCAGAATGGACTGGTTGGATCTTCTTGCAGTCCAAGGGACTCTCAGGACTCTTCTCCAACACCACAGTTCAAAAGCATCAATTCTTTGGCACTCAGCTTTCTTCACAGTCCAACTCTCACATCCATACATGATGACTGGAAAAACCATAGCTTTGACTAGCCGGACCTTTGTTGGCAAAGTAATGTCTCTGCTTTTCAGTATGCTATCTAGCTTGGTCATAACTTTTCTTCCAAGGAGTAAGTGTCTTTTAATTTCATGGCTGCATTCACCATCTGCAGTGATTTTGGAGCCCAAAAACATAAAGTCTGACACTGTCTCCACTGTTTCCCCATCTATTTCCCATGAAGTGATGGGACCAGATGCCATGATCTTGGTTTTCTGAATGTTGAGTTTTAAGCCATCTTTTTCACTCTCCTCTTTCACTTTCATCAAGAGGCTTTTTAGTTCCTCTTTACTTTCTGCCATAAGGATGGTGTCATCTGCATATGTGAGGTTATTGATATTTCTCCTGGCAATCTTGATTCCAGCTTCTGCTTCTTCCAGCCCAGCATTTCTCATGATGTACTATGCATATAAATTAAATAAACAGGGTGACAGTATACAGCCTTGATGTACTCTTTTTCCTATTTGGAACCAGTCTGGTGTTCCATGTCCAGTTCTAACTGTTGCTTCCTGACCTGCACACAAATTTCTCAAGAGGCAGGTCAGGTGGTCTGGTATTCCCATCTCTTGAAGAATTTTCCACAGTTTATTGTGATCCACACAGTCAAAGGTTTGGCATAATCAATAAAGCAGAAATAGATGTTTTTCTGGATCTTTCTTGCTTTTTCCATGATTCAGTGGATGTTGGCAATTTGGTCTCTGGTTCCTTGCCTTTTCTAAAACCAGCTTGAACATCTGGAAGTTGATGGTTCACATATTGCTGAAGCCTGGCTCGAAGAATTTTTAGCATTACTTTACTAGCATGTGAGATAAGTGCAATTGTGTGGTAGTTTGAGCATTCTTTGGCATGGCCTTTCTTTGGGATTGGAATGAAAACTGACCTTTCCAGTCCTGTGGCTACTGCTGAGTTTTCCAAATTTGCTGGCATATTGAGTGTAGCACTTTCACACCATCATCTTTCAGGATTTGAAATAGCTCAACTGGAATTCCATCACCTACACTAGCTTTGTTCATAGTGATGCTTTCTAAGGCCCACTTGACTTCACATTCCAGGATATCTGGCTCTAGGTAAGTGATCACACCCTCGTGATTATCTGGGTCGTGAAGATCTTTTTTGTACAGTTCTTCTGAGTATTCTTGCCACCTCTGCTTAATATCTTCTGCTTCTGTTAGGTCCATACCATTTCTGTCCTTTATCGAGCTCATCTTTGCATGAAATGTTCCCTTGGTATCTCTAATTTTCTTGAAGAGATCTCTAGTCTTTCCCATCCTGTTGTTTTCCTCTATTTCTTTGCATTGATCTCTGAGGAAGGCTTTCTTATCTCTTCTTGCTATTTTTTGGATCTCTGCATTCAGATGCTTATATCTTTCCTTTTCTCCTTTGCTTTTCACTTCTCTTCTTTTCACAGCTATTTGTAAGGCCTGCCCAGACAGCCATTTTGCTTTTTTGCATTTCTTTTCCATGGGGATGGTCTTGATCCCTGTCTCCTGTACAATGTCATGAACCTCTATCCTTAGTTCAAGGCACTCTATCTATCAGATCTAGTCCCTTAAATCTATTTCTCACTTCCACTGTATAATCATAAGGGATTTGATTTAGGTCATACCTGAATGGTCTAGTGGTTTTCCCTACTTTCTTCAATTTCAGTCTGAATTTGGCCATAAGGAGTTCATGATCTGAGCCACAGTCAGCTCCTGGTCTTGTTTTTGTTGACTGTAGAGAGCTTCTCCATCTTTGGCTGCAAAGAATATAATCAATCTGATTTCAGTGTTGACCATCTGGTGATGTCCACGTGTAGAGTCTTCTCTATTGCTGTTGGAAGAGCGCGAGGGGCTGCGACCAGTGCACTTAGCATGGCCGAGAGGAGCTACTCCACGTCCGAGGGAAGGGGCAGAAGCCAGGAGGACCCCATGCCCGAGGGGAGGTGGCCAAGAGGAGCTACCCTACGTCCAAGGCCAGGGGCAGTGGCCGGGAGGACCTACCCCACACCCGAGGCCAGGGGCCACGGCCTGGAAGAGCAACCCCACCTCCAAGGAGCAGTGGCTATGAGGGCCTAGGAGGGCCTAGAGGAGCTATTCCACGTTCAAGGTCACAAGGGGCAGTGGTGAGGAGATACCCCTCGTCCAAGGTAAAGAGCAGCAGCTGCACTTTGCTTGAGCAGCCGTGAAGAGATACCCCACATCCAAGGTAAGAGAAACCCAAGTAAGACGGTATGTGTTGCAAGTGGGCATCAGAGGGCAGACACAATGAAACCATACTCACAGAAAACTTGTCAATCTAATCACACTAGGACCACAGCCTTTTCTAACTCAATGAAACTAAGCCATGCCTGTGGGGCCACCCAAGACAGGTGGATCATGGTGGAGAGGTCTGACAGAATGTGGTCCACTGGAGAAGGGAATGGCAAACCACTTCAGTATTCTTGCCTTGAGAACCCCAAGAACAGTATGAAAAGGCAAAATGATAGGATACTGAAAGAGAAACTCTCCAGGTCAGTAGGTGCCCAATATGCTACTGGAGATCAGTGGAGAAATAACTCCAGAAAGAATGAAGGGATGGAGCCAAAGCAAAAACAATACCCAGCTGTGGACGTGACTGGTGACAGAAGCAAGGTCCGATGCTGTAAAGAGCAATATTGCATAGGAACCTGGAATGTCAGGTCCATGAATCAAGGCAAATTGGAAGTGGTCAAACAAGAGATGGCAAGAGTGAATGTCGACATTCTAGGAATCAGCGAACTAAAATGGACTGGAATGGGTGAATTTAACTCACATGACCATTATATCTACTACTGCGGGCAGGGATCCCTCAGAAGAAATGGAGTAGCCATCATGATCCACAAAAGAGTCCAAAATGCAGTACTTGGATGCAATCTCAAAAACGACAGAATGATCTCTGTTCGTTTCCAAGGCAAACCATTCAAGATCACAGTAATCCAAGTCTATGGCCCAACCAGTAGTGCTGAAGAAGCTGAAGTTGAACGGTTCTATGAAGACCTACAAGACCTTTTAGAACTAACACCCAAAAAAGATGTCCTTTTCATTATAGGGGACTGGAATGCAAAAGTAGGAAGTCAAGAAACACCTGGAGTAACAGGCAAATTTGGCCTTGGAATACAGAATGAAGCAGGGCAAAGACTAATAGTTTTGCCAAGAAAATGCACTGGTCATAGCAAACACCCTCTTCCAACAACACAAGAGAAGACTCTACACATGGACATCACCAGATGGTCAACACAGAAATCAGACTGATTATATTCTTTGCAGCCAAAGATGGAGAAGCTCTATACAGTCTTTAGTTTTTTAGGCATATATATTCCTAAGTATTTTATTCTTTTTGTTGCAATGGTGAATGAAATTGTTTCCTTAATTTCTCTATTTTCTCATTATTAGTGTATAGGAATGCAAGGGATTTCTGTGTGTTGATTTTATATCCTGCAACTTTACTATATTCATTGATTAGCTCTAGTAATTTTCTGGTGGAGTCTTTAAGGTTTTCTATGTGGAGGATATGTCATCTGCAAACAGTGAGAGTTTTACTTCTTCTTTTCCAATTTGGATTCCACAAATCAATCAATGTAACACACCACATTAACAAATTGAAAAATAAAAGCCATATGATTATCTCAGTAGATGCAGAGAAAGCCTTTGACAAAATTCAACATCGATTTATGATAAAAACTCTCCAGAAAGCAGGAATAGAAGGAACATACCTCAACATAATAAAAGCTATATATGATAAACCCACAGCAAACATTATCCTCAATGGTGAAAAATTGAAAGCATTTCCCCTAAAGTCAGGAACAAGACAAGGGTGCCCAGTTTCACCACTACTATTCAACATAGTTTTGGAAGTTTTGGCCACAGCAATCAGAGTTACTTTACTCTTAATCAAGATTGTTTCAACTGTCCTTGGGCCTCTGCATGTCCATATAAATTTTAGAATAGGTTCATCTATATCTACAAAACAACCTTCCTGGGATTTTGATAAGAATCACATTAAATCTGTAAAGCTGTTTGGAGATCAGTGGCCTCATTTTTGTGGAATCTTCCAACTTGTGAACATGGTAGGCCTCTCGATTTATTGGGGTGTTCTTTAGGCCCATGCATCTGTATCTTATTATTATATTCTTGTGAATCCTGTATATGTTTTATCAATATATAGATGTTTCATTTTGGGGGGTGATTTTTAAGTGATAATGTGGATTTAACTTTGATTTTCACTATCATTTTTACTGTACAGAAATGCAAATATCTTTAAACCTTGATAAAAATATTTGTCATATATTAAAGTTGGCAGTGTATCTCAGATGTACAGAACAGTTTGCATCAAGCAGTGTTTTGTGTATCAGAAACATCAATATGGCCAAAATGTTGTCTTTTGTTTTGATATTAATAACAAATTGGTGTTTATAATATACAGTGTTACTGAGAAGGTACAACACTGGAATTATTTTGTTTTAAAATCACCATTTAATAAATAATAGCATAGCCCCAAAAGAAACATTCAGAAAGTTATGAAAATTAGGGGACAAGAAGTTTTGGTAGCATTTTTTCACATGTCATAGTCATCATTCCTTCTTGTTTGTAAAACTATGATTCTTGTAGTTGTAAGTTTTGCTTAGTTCCAACATGACAACATATTAACAAGTTTCCCCAGCTTTATTGAAATATGAATGACATATGACAAATTATTTTCAGTGTAGGCTTTTCAGTTTGCTCAAGATTATGAATCTTAAGTGGAGTGAAGCAGCATTTCCAGTTCATAAGTGGATCTACCGGTAACGTTATGTCTCCCAAATTAAGTTTGTGACAATCAAACCAATAAATTGCAACAATGAGAAAACTATTGGGAAAACACAACCAGGGAATGTTCATCTCAATATAGACTGGAATGTGTACTTTAAATAAAAGGATGGTTACTTGAGGTAGTACAAATGGCAACCAGGTATCAAGAAAACAGATGCTATCTTGGTCAGGAATACCTTTTTTTAGAATTCATAGTGTAACTATCAGAATGAAAGACAAAATATAGAATAGTCTCATTCATATAAGAAGTTGTCCTAAGAGCCAGTACCAAGGTAATGACTTCTGACCAAGAGATAAAATCATAACCATCACCATGGAAAATGACAGAGAGTAACTATGAACACTTAAGTAGAAGGGACATGGAAAAAAATAAACATTTAGGGCCCTCAGGGTTTGGTAGATTGCTGGACTCCTAGTGGCTCAGATGGTATGGTAAAGAATCTGCTTGCATTGCAGGAGACCCAGGTTCTATGCCTGGGTTAGGAAGATCCACTGGAGAAGGAAACGGCAACCCACTCCAATATTCTTGCCTGGGAAATATGATGGACAGAGAAGCCTGGGGGTTACAGTCCACAGGGTCACAAAAAGAGCATCAGACACAACTTAGCAACTAAAACAACAATCGGGAAAACTATAGTAGAAAAAGCCATAAGTAAAGGAAATAATTTGAGTAAATAGGCAGATGTGATATTTAGTAAACCTAGTGCCTAAAGGTACAAGAGTCTGTGAAGTAGGGTATAATGGAAATGTTTACCAAAAATAAAAGACAAATGTTAGTGAAATGCAAAACAAAAAACAAAAAAAACTATGAAAGTCTGATAGTTGCTTTTGTCTTCTCATTCCTAGCTGGACGAATTTAATCTTATATTCCCAAGTATAATAATAATAATACAAAAGGAATATAAAACAGCTGATATCTAGGGGCTTGTTGGTTTGATGGAACTGGCACTGAAAAGAGCAGTCCTCTAAAGAAGAGTAGTCATGTTTTTAAATTTCAAAAAGCCTTTCAAAAAGGCTTTCAAAAAGCCCATGAAATTCATGGGATAAAACACTGTTTCACTTTATTTCCCATCCTTTGCTGTCTCCAGTGGGTCTTTTGACATGTTTATGTTTTATTTAAGTTTCACTGCCTTAAATTATCTTACTTTTGATTTCTTGTATTTCATTTTGCTATACCACAATGCCTAGTAAATAAGTTCTGAGTCACTTGCACAAGTGTTGGGGAAGGTAGTGCATTTCCTCTTAGCTATATTTTTCCCAGTAGGCCAGCTCCACCTGGTGGCATCCACCTGAATGCAGACGAATGGCCCTGCAGCCACCTCTGGACACCACACCAGACATGGCTACTCTGCCTGGTGCTGGGCTTCCCAGGCACTAGGGGCCTGATCAGATATGCTGTGAGAGCATGTAGACCTGGGCTCAGGAAACTGCACCAGGGAGGGGCAGGAAATCCTCATATCCTCTTGGCTCTGCACTGCCCACTCTGTGCACTCCCCCTGAGCAGAGAGAAAAGTAGGGGCAGGGAGCAGGACAACTGGAACCAGGTGCAGTCCTGTCCAGGTTCTGAGGGCTCTTGACCAAGAGGTTCAGGCCTAGGCACCAAGTCACAGTTGACTTCTAAGTGCTGATTTAGTATCCACAGACTTGATTTAACTCAATTTTGGTTTTTTGCTTTTTGTTTTGGGAGTTTATGGGTGCTAATGGATTTGTACAGGGTTTTTTGGTCTGTGTAGATTTCTTAGTATTTTCTATGTAGACAATGTCATCTGCAGATATGGGTATTTTGTTTCTTCATTTCTCATTAACATTCAGTTCAGTTCAGTCACGCAGTCATGTCCGACTCTTTGTGACCCCATGAATCACAGCACACCAGGCCACCCTGTCCATCACCAACTCCCGGAATTCACTCAAACTCATGTCCATCGAGTCGATGATGCCATCCAGGAATCACATCCTCTGTCGTCCCCTTCTCCTCCTGCCCCCAATCCCTCCCAGCATCAGTCTTTTACAATGAGTCAACTCTTCTCATGAAGTGACCAAAGTATTGGAGTTTCAGCTTTAGCTTCAGTCCTTCCAATGAACACACAGGACTGATCTCCTTTAGGATGGACTGGTGAGATATCCTTGCAGTCCAAGGGACTCTCAAGAGTCTTCTCCAACACCACAGTTCAAAAGCAGTAATTCTTCAGTGCTCAGCTTTCTTCACAGTCCAACTCTCACATCCATACATGACCACTGGAAAAACCATAGCTTCTACTAGCCGGACCTTTGTTGGCAAAGTAATATCTCTGCTTTTTGATATGCTGTCTAGGTTGGTTATAACTTTCCTTCAAAGGAGTAAGTGTCTTTTAATTTCATGGCTACAATCACCATCTGCAGTGATTTTGGAGCCCCCAAAATATAAAGTCTGACACTGTTTCCACTGTTTCCCCATCTATTTACCATGAAGTGATGGGACCAGATGCCATGATCTTAGTTTTCTGAATGTTGAGCTTTAAGCCAACTTTTTCACTCTCCTCTTTCACTTTCATCAAGAGGCTTTTTAGTTCGTCTTCACTTTCTGCCATAAGGGTGGTGTCATCTGCATATCTGAGGTTATTGATATTTCTCCTGGCAATCTTGGTTCCAGCTTGTGCTTCTTCCAGCCCAGTATTTCTCATGATGTACTCTGCATATAAGTTAAATAAGCAGGGTGACAATATACAGCCTTGATGTACTCTTTTTCCTATTTGGAACCAGTCTGTTGCTCCATGTCCAGTTCTAACTGTTGCTTCCTGACCTGCATATAGGTTTCTCAAGAGGCAAGTCAGGTGGTCTAGTATTCCCATCTCTTGAAGAATTTTCCACAGTTTATTGTGATCCACACAGTCAAAGGCTTTGGCATAGTCAATAAAGCAGAAATAGATGTTTTTCTGGAATTCTCTTGCTTTTTCCATGATCCAGTGGATGTTGGCAATTTGATCTCTGGTTCCTCTGCCTTTTCTAAGGCCAGCTTGAACATCTGGAAGTTGACGGTTCACGTATTGCTGAAGCCTGTCTTGGAGAATTTTGAGCATTACTTTACTAGCGTGTGAGATGAGTGCAATTGTGCAGTAGTTTGAGCATTCTTTGGCATTGCCTTTCTTTGGGATTGGAATGAAAACTGACGTTTTCTAGTCCTGTGGCCACTGCTGAGTTTTCCAACAACACAAGAGAAGACTCTACACATGGACATCACCAGATGGTCAACACCGAAATCAGATTGATTATATTCTTTGCAGCCAAAGATGGAGAAGCTCTATACAGTCAGCAAAAACAAGACCAGGAGCTGACTGTGGCTCAGATCATGAACTCCTTATGGCCAAATTCAGACTTTAATTGAAGAAAGTGGGGGAAACCACTAGACCATTCAGGTCTGACCTAAATCAAATCCCTTATGATTACACAGTGAAAGTGAGAAATAGATTTAAAGGACTAGATCTGATAGAGTGCCTGATGAACTATGGAATGAGGTTCGTGATATTGAACAGGAGACAAGGATCAAGACCATCCCCATGGAAAAGAAATGCAAAAAAGCAAAATGGCTGTCAGAGGAGGCCTTACAAATAGCTTTGAAAAGAAGAGAAGCGAAAAGCAAAGGAGAAAAGGAGAGATATAAGCATCTGAATGCAGAGTTCCAAAGAATAGCAAGAGATAAAAAAAGCCCTCTTAAGTAAACAGTGCAAAGAAACAAGGTATACAATAGAATGAGAAAGACTAGAGAGCTCTTCAAGGAAATTAGAGATACCAAGGGAGCATTTCATGCAAAGGTGGGCTCGATAAAGGACAGAAATTGTATGGACCTAACAGAAGCAGAAGATATTAGGAGGTGGCAAGAATACACAGAAGAACTGTACAAAAAAGATCTTCACAACCCAGATAATCACAATGGTGTGATCACTCACCTAGAGCCAGACATCGTGGAATGTGAAGTCAAGTGGGCCTTAGAAAGCATCACTACAAACAAAGCTAGCGGAGGTGATGGAATTCCAGTTGAGCTCATCTACATGCTTTTCATTTATTCTTATTTTAGGGGCTAAAACTTCCTGTTTTTAAATAAGAGAGTAGAGGTTGGACATCCTTCCTTGTTCCCAATCTTAGTGGTAACCATTCAGTCTTTCACTATTAAGTATGAAGTTAACTATAGGATTTTTGTAGATATTCTTTACAGGTAATTCATCCCTATTCCTAACTTTCTGAAAATTTGTTATCATGAATTGGTGTTAGAGTTTGTCGATAATCTTCTGTGTTCCTAGATGTAATCATATTATTTTTGTTCTTTAGCCTTTGTGGATTACATTAATTGATTTTTTTAATTTTGAAGCAATGCTTCATACCTGGAAAAACTCTCACTTGATCACAATGTATAATTTGTTTTTATGAAGTCATAGATTTGTCTTTCTAATATTTTGTTAATGATAATTGTGTTCATGTTCATGAGGGATTTGATATGTAATGGCTTTTTTTTTTCCGGCATTGTCTTTGGTTTTGGCATCAGGTTAATATTGGCTTTATCAAGTGAATTGGGAAGGTTTTTTTCCTTTTAATTTTTGAAAAAGATTGTCTGGATTGGTGAGACTTCTTTAACAGATTCATATAATTTTCTATTTAAATCATCTGAGCTTGGAAATTTCTTTTTGGAAGATTTTTTTATTAAAAATTCAAGTTCTTTAATAGTGATATTCAGATGTCTATTTATTTAATCTTATTTGAGTTTTGATAGTTTTTGATTTTTCAGGAATTGGTTGTTACCTGCTAAATTGTTGAGTTTATAAGTGTATAGCTATTAATGCATGCTAAGTAACTCCAGTCATGTCTGACACTTTGCGATCCTATGGATTGTAGCCAGCCAGTCTCCTCTGTCCATGGGATTCTCCAGGCAAGAATACTGAAGTGTGAAGAAGATTCCCATCTCCCAGGGATCTTCACAACCCAGGGATCCAACCTGTGTCTCTTGCATCTCCTGCAAGGCAGGCTACTTCTTTACCACTAGTACCACCTGGGAAGCCCATAGTTCTTAATAGTATTTCCATACTATACTTTGTAATAGCTGCAGACTCCTGGAGGAGGTCATGGCAGCCCACTCCAGTATTTTTGCCTGAAGAATCCCCATGGACAGAGGAGCTTGGCTACATGTCCATGGGGTCGCAAAGAATCAGACATGACTGATCGACTAAGCACACACTGGCATTGGAACCATGAGTCTGCAGCTGGATAGCATTGCTGACTCAATGAATATGAGTTTGAGCAAGTTCCAGGAGAAGATGAAGAGTAGGGAAGCCTGGCGTGCTGCAGTCCATGGGGTCACAAAGTGTCGGACATGACTGACTGACTGAACAATAACAACTGGAAACATATCCCCTGTTTAACTCCTAATACTGGTGATTTCTATCATTCCTCTCGTATTTTTGTCAGTCTTCCTAGAGGGTTTTCAATTGCAATGATAGTTTTTAAAAAATAACAATTTATTTGCTTATCTCTGTTGTTTTCCTATTTTCAACTGATTTAAATTTTGGTGTTTATTATCTCTTTCTTGTGATTCTTTTTTGTTTATTTTTCTCTTTTTTCCTAGTTTCTTAGGATAGAAACATGTACTTGAGAACTTTTCTTTCTTCTAATGTAAGCAATTCAGTGCTATAAATTTCCATGCCAGCACTGCTTCAGAGGCTTCATTTTTATTCTGTTTTATGTGCATTTTATTTCCTTTGTGATCAACTTGACCCATGGATTATTTATAAATATGTTGTTTCATTTCAATGTGTTCAGAGATTTTTAATATTGTCTTTCCATTATTTCCCATTTTGTTCCCTTATGGTCAGAGGACACACTCTGTATGAAATCACTTCACTTCAACTTCTTGAGATTTGTGTCATGGCCCAGGATAAAGGTCTATGTTGGTGAATCTTCCATGGGAACTTGAGGAGAATGTTGGATCCCACAAAAAAAGATACCCCACATCCAAGGTCAAAGGAGAAGCCCCAGCAAGATGGTAGGAGGGGCGAAATCATGTTTAGAATAAAGCCCCATATCAGCCAGAGGTGCTTGGAGGGCTCAAACAAAAATTTGTGTGCAGCAGGAGACCCCACAGAGACTGAGCCAGTCTTACCTTTCAGTGTTTGAATGTCTCCTGCAGAGATACAGGTCAGTATTGGCCTGGCAGGGGCTCTGGCTGCCCCTGCAAGCCCTCTTGCAAGAGGTCGCCATCAACCCCACCATAGAGCCACCAGAACTTACACAGGACTGGGGAAACAGACCCTTGGAGGCCACAAACAAAACCTTTTGTGCACCAGGACCCAGGAGAAAGGAACAGTGACCCCACAGAGACTGACCCAGACTTTCCCGTGAGTGTCCAGGAGTCTCTGGTGGAGGCACGGATCAGTGGTGGCCTGCTGCATGGTCGAGGGCACTGAGTGCAGTTCGTGCACTGGACCTTTTGAAGGAGCTCACCATTATCTTCATTACCTCCATATTAGTTTGGCCTCAGGTCAAATAACAGGGAGGGAACACAGCCCCACCCATCAACAGAAAATCGGATTAAAGATGGCCCTGCCCATCACACAAGACCCAGTTTCCCCCTCAGTCAGTCTCTGCCATCAGGAAGCTTCCATGAGCCTCTTATCCTTATCCATCAGAGGGCAGAAAGAATGAAAACCACAATAACAGAAAACTGAGACATGGACTACAGCCTTGTCTAACTCAATGAACCTATGAGCCATGCCATGTAGGGCCACCCAAGACAGATGGGTCATGGTGGAGAGTTCTGATAAAACATGGTCCACTGGAGAAGGGAATGACAAACCACTTCAATATTCATGCCTTGAAAACCCCATGAACAGTATGAAAAGGCAAAAAGATAGGACACTGAAAGATGAACTCCCCAGGTCAGTAGGTGCTCAATATGCTACTGGAGAAGAGTGCAGAAACAACTCCAGAAAGAATAAAGAGACAGAGCCAAAGCAAAAAGACCCACTTGTGGATGTGACTGGTGATGGAAGTAAAGTCCGATGCTGTAAAAGCAATATTACATAGGAACCTGGAATGTTCAGTTCATGAATCAAGGTAAATTGGAAGTGGTCAAACAGGAGATGGTAACAGTGAGCATCGACATATTAGGAATAAGTGAGCTAAAATGGACTGGAATGGGTGAATTTAACTCAGATGACCATTATATCTACTACTGTGGGCAAGAATCCTTTTGAAGAAATGGAGTATCCCTCATAGTCAACAAAAGAGTCTGAAATGCAATACTTGGATGCAATCTCAAAAACAGAAGAATGATCTCTTTTCGTTTCCAAAGCAAACCGTTCAATATCACAGTAATACAAGTCTATGCCCCAATCAGTAATGCTGAAGAAGCTGAATTTGAATGGTTCTATGAAGACCTTCTAGAACAAACACCCACAAAATATGTCTTTTTCATTATAGGGGACTGGTATGCAAAAGTAGGAAGTCAATAGATACCTGGAGCAACAGGCAAATTTGGCCTTGGAGGACAGAATTAAGCAGGGGAAAGGCTAACAGAGTTTTGCCAAGAGAATTGATGCTTTTGAACTGTGTTGTTGGAGAAGTCTCTTGAGAGTGTTTTGGACTGCAAGGAGATCCAACCAGTCAATCCTAAAGGAAATCGGTCCTGAATAATCATTGGAAGGACTGATGCTGAAGCTGAAGCTCAAATACTTTGGCCACCTGATGCAAAAAGACCCTTTGGCCACACGATGGAAAAGACCCTGATGCTGAAAAAGATTAAAGGTGGCAGGAAAATGGAACAGAGGATGAGATGGTTGGATGGCATCACCAACTCTATGGACATGAGTTTGAGCAAGCTCCAGGAGTTGGTGATGGACAGGAATGTCTGGCATGCTTGTTCCTTGGGGTTGCAAGGAGTTGAACACAACTGAGTGACTGAACTGAACTCACCAATGAGAGGGGCACAGTTCTTGAGGAGCTAGCCTACTGTGTTCCCTCTTTACCTGGCAAAATAATAAAGTTACTCTTTCCTTCTCATCCATAACTCTGTCTCCATATTTCTGTTTGGCATTGGTGAACAGAAAACCAAGATTTTGGCAACACTGCTTTTCTATTGCTCCCTCTCGCCTGGGCAGGTTAGAGCACAGGTAGAGTACACACAGAGGCAAGGTCAAAACCAAACCTGGGGTAGTACAACTATGGAAGAGGGATAGAAATTTTCTGTGCATTTGCACAAGATGCAGATTAAAGCCTTTAGATCTACTTGGTAAATCTTGAATCTGTGAGATACCTGAATAGACAGTAAATGTTGCCACAATTAAGACCAGTCTAATGTTTGCAGCAGTGGACTTACCAGACAAATACATGCAGGAATTGGGCCAGGTCAGTGTCTGAGTGAAAAAGTTGGCTTAAAGCTCAACATTCAGAAAACGAAGATCATGGCATCTGGTCCCATCACTTCATGGGAAATAGATGAGGAAAGAGTGGAAACAGTGTCAGACTTTATTTTTTTGGGCTCCAAAATCACTGCAGATGGTGACTGCAGCCATGAAATTAAAAGACACTTACTCCTTGGAAGGAAAGTTATGACCAACCTAGATAGCATACTGAAAAGCAGAGACATTACTTTGCCAACAAAGGTCCGGCTAGTCAAGGCTATGGTTTTTCCAGTGGTCATGTATGGATGTGAGAGTTGGACTGTGGAGAAAGCTGAGTGCTGAAGAATTGATGCTTTTGAATTGTGGTGTTGGAGAAGACTCTTGAGAGTCCCTTGGACTGCAAGGAGATCCAACCAGTCCATTCTGAAGGAGATCAGCCCTGGGATTTCTTTGGAAGGAATGATGCTAAAGCTGAAACTCCAGTACTTTGGCCACTTCATGCGAAGAGTTGACTCATTGGAAAAGACTCTGATGCTGGGAGCAATTGGAGGAGAAAGGGACGACAGAGGATGAGATGGCTGGATGGCATCATTGACTCGATGGACGTGAGTCTGAGTGAACTCTGGGAGTTGGTGATGGACAGCGAGGCCTGGCGTGCTGCGATTCATGGGGTCGCAAAGAGTCGGACATGACTGAGCAACTGAACTGAACTGAACTGTCTGAGCTGGCCCCATAGTGCCCACAGCAGGCCTAGAGACCTTTCTAGAGGTATTGGAAGGTCTCCTTGAGAGGCAGGGTTTGGCTCCGGCTCACTGTGGGAACAAGCACACTGAGAGACAATGCCCCAGAAAAATATTCTTATTACTATCATTTTGTTTTGTTTCCTTGTTTCGTTTTCTTCAGTTGTTGGTATTGTTGTTTTCAATTTTTTAATTTTTTGTTTTTATTTATTTTTTGTTTTTCTATTTTTTTGTTGTTTTGGAGATTTTTTTTCTTGCTTTCATTCTTTATTTTTTAAATTGATTTTTATGTGTGTGTTTTGTTTTCTTCACTTTTTTGTTATCTGTTTGCTTTTTCTTTGTAGTTTAGTTTTCATTTTTTGTTTTACTAAGTTTATTTCTTAATGACTGTTCTTATTTTGAATTCTTTGTTGGTTCTCTTTTTTCCCTATTTCTTTGTGTGGTCAAAACCTGAAAGCATTTCCTCCAAGATCATAAACAAAATATGGATATCCACTCTTGCCACTTTTATTCAACATGATTTTAGAAGTCCTAGCCATGGCAAGCAGAGAAGAAAAACCAAAAGGAATCAAAATTGAAAGGAAGTAAAATTGTCACTGTTTGCAGATGACATGATACTATACGTAGAAAATCCTAAAGATGCTACCAGAAAACTACTAGAACTCATCAATGAATTTGATGAAGTTAGAGGATACAAAATTAATACACAGAAATCTCTTAAATTCCTATACACTGTTATGAAAGTCAGAAAGATAAATTAAGAAAACAATCCCATTTACCATCACATCAAAAAGAATAAAATACTGAGGAATAAACCTACCTAAGGAGAAAAAAGACCTGTAACAGAAAACTTGACAACACTGATGAAAGAAATCAAAGATTACATTAACAGATGGAGACATATACCATGTTCTTGCACAAATTTACATTACTATTTACAGTGTAGGAGTTTCTTATTCTCCAAAACCTCTCCAGCATTTATTGCTTGTAGACTTTTTAATGATGGCCATTCTAACCAGTGTGAGGTCGTACCTCATTGCAGTTTTCATTTGCATTTCTCTAATAATTAGTGGGACTTGCCTGGTGGCTCAGATGGAAAAGAATCCACCTGCAGCCCTGGGGACCTAGGTTCGATCCCTGGATTGGGAAGATCCCCTGGAGGAGAGCATGACAACCCACACCAGTGTTCTTACCCGGAGAATTCCCATGTACAGAGGAGCCTGGTGGGCTTCAGTCCGTGGGGTCACAAAGAGTTGGACAAGACAGAGTGACTAAGCACAGCGAAGCAATAATTATTGATGTTGAGCATCTTTTCATGTGTTTCCTGGTGGTCTATTTTTTATTGAAATGTAGTTGACTTACAATGTTGTGTTAATTTAAGGTATACAGCAAAGTGATTCATTTGTATGTGTGTGTCTGTGTGTCTGTGTGTGTATACCCATTGATCTATATTTCTGGGGGGGGGGGGGGGTTGGTGCCAGTACCAAAAAAAACCATAATTCAAAATGATACATGTACCCCAATGTTAAGAGCAACACTATTTACAATAGCTAGAATATGGAACCAACCTAGATGTCCATCAACAGAGGAATGGATAAAGAAGATGTGGTGCATACACACACACATACACACACACACACACACACACACACACACACACACACACACACATATATATATATATATATATATATATATATATATATATATATACTGGAATATTATTCAGTCATAAAAAGGAATGAAATTGTGTCATTTGTAAACGGATGGATCTAGAGAGTGGCACATAAAGTGAAGTAAGTCAGAAAGAGAAAAACAAAGATCACATATTAGCATATATATGTGGAATCTAGAAAAATGGTACAGATGATCTTATTTGCAAAGCAGAAATAAAGACATGGAGATAGAGAATAAATAAATGGGAATACCAAAGGGAAAAGCAGGGTGGGACAAATTTGGAGATTGGGATTGATACATTTACACTACTTATACTATATATAAAATAGATAATTAATGAGAGCATACTGTATAGCACAGGGAATTCTATTTAATGTACAGTGGTGACCAGGATGGGAAGGAAGTCCAAAAGGGACTACATATATCACATGTATGGCTGATTAATTTTGCTGTACAATAGAAACTAATACAATATTGTAAAGCAACTATACTCCAATAAAAAATTAATTAAAAAAATCAACCAAATTAGAAAGGAAAATGTAAAATAGTCTGTTTGATGATGACAAGATCTTATATAGGGAAAAGCCTTAAGATGTCAATAAATACTTTAAACATTGATGAAAGAAATTAAAATAGACACAATAAATGGAAAAACATCCTGTTTTCATGGATTGGAAGAATTAATATTGTTAGCATGTCTGTACTACTGAGAGAGTCAATTCCTAGCAGGTTGATAAGAAGTCCAAGGCCCCTGAGGAGGAGAAAGGGGTCTGAGACTCTCAAGGAGGAGAAAAGGACAGACTTTTTTCCTGCATTTCTTTGTCTTAGTCAATATAATGCATCTTGCTAGAGCACATGTTCCTCCTTAACAAGAACCTTCTGACTAATCTTGTGATCTTAAGATATCTTGTATATTGTGGGAGTGGGTCTGGTGAGACCTTTCTATTGTTAATTCTAATCTTGTTAATTTAAAAAGTATGTTGTAGGAATGGGTCTGGTAAAAGTATATAAGCCCTTGATAAGACTAGCCCATGGGGGAATTCTTCATCCCCCTTCTGATGGGTATGTCAGAAGCTTTCTCTGTCCCTTTTCATACTTTCATAAAACTCTGCTACACAAAAGCTCTTGAGTGATCAAGCCTGGTTCCTGGTCCCAAAGCTAAATCTTCTTCTTTAGAGATCATGAATCCAACATAGTTCACCATAAGGTATCACTACCCAAATCCACCTGCACATTCAATGCAATCCTTATTAATATTTCTAAGACACTAGACCATTCAGGTATCAGTCAGACAGTTCAGTCCCTCAGTCATGATCGACTCTTTGCGACCCCATGAATCACAGCACGCCAGGCCACCCTATCCATCACCAACTCCCGGAGTTCACTCAAACTCACGTCCATCGAGTCGGTGATACCACCCAGCCATCTAATCCTCTGTCGTCCCCTTCCCCTCTTGCCCCCAATCCCTCCTAGCATCAGAGTCTTTTCCAATGAGTCAACTCTTCGCATGAGGTGGCCAAAGTACTGGAGTTTCAGCTTTAGCTTCAGTCCTTCCAATGAACACCCAGGACTGATCTCCTTTAGGATGGATGATGGGATCTCCTTGCAGTCCAAGGGACTCTCAAGAGTCTTCTCCAACACCACAGTTCAAAAGCATCAATTCTTCGGTGCTCAGCTTTCTTCACAGTCCAACTCTCACATCCATACATGACCATTGGAAAAACCATAGCCTTGACTAGACGGACCTTTGTTGGCAAAGTAATATCTCTGATTTTTGATATGCTATCTAGATGGTCATAACTTTCCTTCGAAGGAGTAAGTGTCTTTTAATTTCATGGCTTCAGTGACCATCTGCAGTGATTTTTGAGCCCCAAAAGAACAAAGTCTGACACTGTTTCCACCGTTTCCCCATCTATTTACCATGAAGTGATGGGACCAGATGCCATGGTCTTAGTTTTCTGAATGTTGAACTTTAAGCCAACTTTTTCACTCTCCTCTTTCACTTTCATCAAGAAGCTCTATAGTTCTTCACTTTCTGCCATAAGGGTGGTATCATCTGCATATCTTAGATTATTGATATGTCTCTCAGCAATCTTGATTCCAGCTTGTGCTTCTTTCAGCCAAGCATTTCTCATGATGTACTCTGCATACAAGTTAAATAAGCAGGGTGACAATATACAGCCTTGACATATTCCTTTTCCTATTTGGAACCAGTCTGTTGTTCCATGTCCAGTTCTAACTGTTGCTTCCTGACCTGCATATAGGTTTCTCAAGAGGCAGGTCAGGTGGTCTGGTATTCCCATCTCTTGAAGAATTTTCCACAGTTTATTGTGATCCACACAGTCAAAGGCTTTGGCATAGTCAATAAAGCAGAAATAGATGTTTTTCTGGAACTCTCTTGCTTTTTCCATGATCCAGCGGATGTTGGCAATTCAATCTCTGGTTCCTCTGCCTTTTCTAAAACCAGCTGGAACATCTGGAAGTTCACGGTTCTTGTATTGCTGAAGCCTGACTTGGAAAATTTTGAGCATTACTTTACTAGCATGTGAGATGAGTGCAATTGTGCGGTAGTTTGAGCATTCTTTGGGATTGCCTTTCTTTGGGATTGGAATGAAAACTGACCTCTTCCAGTCCTGTTTGGAAAACTGCTGAGTTTTCCAAATTTGCTGGCATAAGGAGTGCAGCACTTTCACACCATCATCTTTCAAGATTTGAAATAGCTCTACTGGAATTCCATCACCTCCACTAGCTTTGTTTGTAGTGATGCTTCCTAAGGCCCACTTGACTTCACATTCCAGGATGTCTGGCTCTAGGTGAGTGATCACACCATCGTGATTATCTGGGTCGTGAAGATCTTTTTTGTACAGTTCTTCTGTGTATTCTTGTCACCTCTTCTTAATAACTTTTGCTTTTGTTAGGTCCATACCATTTCTATCCATTACTGAGCCCATCTTTGCATGAAATGTTCCCTTGGTATCTCTGATTTTCTTGAAGAGATCTCTAGTCTTTCCCATTCTGTTGTTTTCCTATATTTATTTGGATTGATCACTGAGGAAGGCTTTCTTATCTCTCCTTGCTATTCTTTGGAACTCTGCATTCAGATGCTTATATCTTTCCTTTTCTCCTTTGCTTTTCTCTTCTCTTCTTTTCACAGCTATTTGTAAGGCCTCCTCTGATAGCCATTTTGCTTTTTTGCATTTCTTTTCCATGGGGATGGTCTTGATCTCTATCTCCTGTTCAATGTCACGAACCTCAGTCCATAGTTCATCAGGCACTCTATCTATCAGATCTAGTCCCTTAAATCTATTTCTCACTTCCACTGTGTAATCATAAGGGATTTGATTTAGGTCAGACCTGAATGGTCTAGTGGTTTTCCCCACTTTCTTCAATTAAAGTCTGAATTTGGCCATAAGGAGTTCATGATCTGAGCCACAGTCAGCTCCCGGTCTTGTTTTTGCTGACTGTATAGAGCTTCTCCATCTTTGGCTGCAAACAATATAATCAATCTGATTTCGGTGTTGACCATTTAGTGATGTCCGTGTTTAGAGTTTTCTCTTGTGTTGTTGGAAGAGGGTGTTTGCCATGACCAGTGCATTCTCTTGGCAAAACTCTATTAGCCTTTGCCCTGCTTCATTCTGTATTCGAAGGCCAAATTTGCCTGTTACTCCAGGTGTTTCTTGACTTCCTACTTTTGCATTCCAGTCCCCTATAATGAAAAGGACATCTTTTTTAGGTGTTAGTTCTAAAAGGTCTTGTAGGTCTTCATAGAACCGTTCAACTTCAGCTTCTTCAGCATTACTGCTTGGGGCATAGGCTTGGATTACCGTGATATTGAATGGTTTGCCTTGGTAATGAATAAAATTCATTCTGTCATTTTTGAGATTGCATCCCTACTGCATTTCAGACTCTTTTGTTGACTATGATGGCTACTCCATTTCTAAGGGATTCCTGGCCATAGTAGTAGATATAATGGTCATGTGAGTTAAATTCACCCATTCCAGTCCATTTTAGCTCCCTGATTCTTAGAATGTCGACGTTCACTCTTGCCATCTCTTATTTGATCACTTCCAAATTGCCTTGATTCATGGACCTGACATTTCAGGTTCCTATGCAATATTGCTCTTTGCAGCATTGGACCTTGCTCCTGTCACCAGACACATCCACAACTGGGTTTTTGTTTGTTTGTTTGTTTGTTTGTTTGTTGCTTTGGCTCCATCCCTTGATTCTTTCTGGAGTTATTTCTCCACTGATCTCCAGTAGCATATTGGACATCTACCGACCTGGGGAGTTCCCCTTTAAGTATCCTATCAGTTTTCCTTTTCATACTGTTCATGAGGTTCTCAAGGCAAGAATACTGAAGTGGTTTGCCATTCCCTTCTCCAGTGGACCACATTCTGTCAGACCTCTCCACCATGACCCACCCATCTTGGGTGGCCCCACATGGCATGGCTTAGTTTCATTGAGTTAGACAAGGCTGCAGTCCATGTGATCAGACTGGCTAGTTTTCTGTGATTATGGTTTCAGTGTGTCTTCCCTCTGATGCCCTCTCACATCACCTACCGTTTTACTTGGATTTCTCTTACCTTGGATGTGGGGTATCTCTTCACGGCTGCTCCAGCAAAGCACAGCCACTGCTCCTTACCTTGGACAAGGGGTATCTCTTCACAGCTACCCCTCCTGACATTAACGTGGAGTAGCTCCTCTTGGGCCTCCTGTGCCTGCACATCAAATCCTTTATGATTATACAGTGGAAGTGACAAATAGATTCAAGGGATTAGATCTGGTATACAAAGTGCCTGAAGAACTATGGACGGAGGTTCATGACACTGTACAGGAGGCAGTGCTCAAGGCCATCCCCAAGAAAAAGAAATTTAAAAAGGCAAAATGATTGTCTGAGGAGGCCTTACAAATAGCTGACAAAAGAAGAGAAGCTAAAGGTGAAGGAGAAAAGGGAAAGGTGGCAAGAATACACAGAAGAACTATACAAAAAAGATCTTCATGACCCAGATAACCATGATGGTGTGATCACCCACCTAGAACCAGATATCCTGGATTGTGAAGTCAAGTGGGCCTTAGGAAGCATCATTATGAACAAAGTTAGTGGACGTGATGGAATTCCAGTTGAGCTACTTCAAATCCTAAAAGATGATGCTGTTAATGTGCTGCATTCAGTATGCATTCCAAATTCAACAAATTTGAAAAACTCAGCAGTGGCCACGGAACTGGAAAAGGTTTTCATTCCAATCCAAAAGAAAGGCAATCCAAAGAATATAAGACTACCACACAATTGCCTCATCTCACAGGTTAGCAAAGTAATGCTGAAAATTCTCCAAGCCAGGCTTCAACAGTAATGAACCATGAACTTTCAGATGTTCAAGCTGGATTTAGAAAAGGCAGAGGAACCAGAGATCAAATTGCCAACATCCATTGGATCATAAAAAAAAGAAGAGTTCCAGAAAAACATCTATTTCTGCTTTACTGACTATGCCAAAGCCTTTGACTGTGTGGATGACAACAAACAGTGGAAAATTCTTAAGAGATGGCAATATGAGACCACCTTACCTGCCTCCTGAGAAAACTGTATGGAGGTCAAGAAGCAACAGTTAGAACCAGACATGGAACTGGTTCCAAATTGGGAAAGGAGTGTGTCAAGGATATATACTGTCACCCTGCTTATTTAACTTCTACGTTGAGTACATCATTCAAAATGCCAGGCTGGATGAAGCAGAAGCTGGAATCAAGATTGCCGGGAGAATATCAATAATGACAGATATGCAGATGACACCACCCTTATGGCAGAAAGTGAAGAAGAATTAGAGTCTTTTGATGAAAGCAAAAAAGGAGAGTGAAAAAATTCGCTTAAAACTCAATGTTCAAGAAACGAAGATCATGGCATCTGGCCCCATCACTTCATGACAAATAGATGGAGAAACAATGGAAACAATGAGAGACTTTATTTTCTTGGGCTCCAAATCACTGCAGATGGTGACTGCAGCCATGAAATTAAGACACTTGTTCCTCAAAAGAAAAGTTATGACCAACCTAGACAGCATATTAAAAAGCAGAGACAATACTTCACTCACAAATGTCCATCTAGTCAAAGGTATGGTTTTGAACTGTGGTGTTGGACGACACTCTTGAGAGTCCCTTGGATTGCAAGGAGCTCAAACCAGTCAATCCTAAAGGAAATCAGGCACTCCTAAAGGAAATCAAACCTGTCAATCATAATATCAAATCATTCAGTCCTAAAGGAAACCAGTCAATCCTAAAGGAAATCCTTTCTCTAATTAGCAGCTTGCTAATAGGTATAAAGGGAGAAGGCAATGGCACCCCACTCCAGTACTGTTGCCCGGAAAATCCCATGGATGGAGGAGCCTGGTGGGCTGCAGTCCATGGGGTCGCTAAGAGTCAGACATGACTGAGTGACTTCACTTTCACTTTCCACTTTCATGCATTGGAGAAGGAAGTGGCAACCCACTCCAGTGTTCTTGCCTGGAGAATCCCATGGACGGAGAAGCCTGGTGGGCTGCAGTCCATGGGGTCACACAGAGTCGGACATGACTGAAGCGACTTGGCAGCAATAGGTATAAAACTCCTTGCTATAAACTAGCAAGGGGACCCTCTTTCTTTCCCCTTCTGATGGCTATTTCAAAAGCTTTCTCTATTTCTTTTATACTTTAATAAAACTTTATTACACAGAAACTCTGAGCAATGAAGCCTCATCACTGGCCCTAGATCAAATTCCTCTCCTCTGGAGGCCAAGAATCCCAGTCGGCTTACAGCAGCAACCTTTCTCTATTATTGTAGAAGTGTCTGTTTCTCTCTTCTATTCTGTCTGATTTTGCTTCACATATATTGTGACAGTCTTGTTAGTTGTGTGTGTGTTTATAATTATAGCTTCTTGGTAAATTGACCCTTTAATCAATGTGAAATATCCTTCTTTGTGCCTTAAAACACATTTTGACTTAAAGTCTGTTTTATATGATATTTATATAACTACCCAAGTTCTCTTTTGGTTACTATTTGTGTGGAGTATTCCTTACATAATTTCACTTTCAATCTACCAGTTTCTTTTGATCAAAATGAATATTTTGTAGGCAGCATATAGTTTGATAGTTATATTTTTTCACCCCTTCTGCCAATCTATGCCTTTTGATTAGAGAGTTTACTCTGTTTACATTTAAACATATTTCTGATAATGAAGAATTTGCTCAAACATTTTGCTTTTTTTTTTTTCCTGTGTCTTATAGCTTTTCCTTCCCCGTTACCTCCACTACTGCCTTTGTGTTTAATTGATCTTTTATCATTATGTACTTTTTGATACCCTTCTCATTTTCCTTTTTGTATGTTTTTGAGTTATTTTCTTAATGTTTATCCTGGGAATTACAAGAACCATATTGAATTCATAACATTTTAGTTTTAATTAATAATAACAGCTTCAATAGCATGCAAAACTCTGCTCTTATACTCCTAGATACCTTTGTTCTTTCCCCTTTATAATATTATTGCCATAGCTTATGTCTTTATTCAATGTGCCTCCACTGGCACTGACTTATAATTATTGTTTTATGAATTTGTCTTTCAACTCATACAATAGAAAAGTTACAAACAATGATAAAATAATACTGAATTTTATATCTACCTGTTTAATAAGCTTTACCAGTGTTCTTTATTTATTTGTTTGGCTATCTAGCATCCTTTCCTTTTAGCCTGATTCCCTTTTGCATTTCTTGTAGGACAAGTCTACAGGTGACAAATTCTACTTTTGTTTATTTGGGACTATCTTGAGTTATCCTTCAATTTTGATGAATACTTCTGCAGATATAATATTCTTAGTTGATTTTTTTTCTTTTCACATTTTAAATATGCCTTCTGGCCTCCATAGTTTTTGATGAGAAATCAGCTGTTAGTTTTGGGGAAAAATTAAAATACAAGAGACTCCTGCTTCCCCAACACCCCCCCCCCCCCAAAAAAAAAAAGTTCAATGATTGAACAGCTATCCATGAGTAAATACAGCTCTGGAAAACCTCTTGCTTATGTGCTGTTGCTAAGTCAAGTCAGATTCTTTGACTGAGAGTGTTAGCCTCCATAGGCAGGCCAGAGGTCCCCAGGTGGCAGGAAGAAATAAAAGTGCAAATGGCAGATTTTTTTTTTCCAGTAACAAACTAAACTCTCATCCTGTAGGCAAGGTCAAAACAAGAGCCTGCTGAAGAGAAGTTTGAAGAGGTTAAAAGCTTTGAGTATCTGGAGACCAAACCAGCTTGTGGTCTGGGCTTGTTGAGTTTCAGTTATAAGTTTATATAAAGGCTAGGCAAGTTCCCCATAACCCAGAATCTAAATCTGGCAATAGACTGTGATGCTCCCCAAATCCTCTCAATTGTCTTAAAATCATAGGTAGAGGATGAATAATACAGGCTTAATTCTCTCAGGGCCTATGCCCCTCATCCCTTCTAGAAAAGAAAACATCTTTCAAACCAGTGACTGAAAACTATTTGGCTTGTTCAAGAATTTCAGACAATAAAGTATAAGGATCAAGCACCACAGAGTGTAAAGGAACCACAGCTTCATTTATTATTTGTAAATCTTGAACTAATCTCCATTTATGATTTAGCTTTTTTACATGCAAAATAGGAGTGTTGCATAAACTGTTACAAGGAATTAATAGCCCCTGCTCCTTTAAATTCTCAGTAATGGGTTTTAACCCTTTCTTAACCTCGGGTTTCAGTGGATACTGCTTTTGATGTGCTAATAGGTGAGGGTCTTTGAGCCTGACGATGACTTGGATAGCATTTTGTGCTCTACCAACAGCTTTTCCATCAGCCCACGCTCTAAGATTTACATTTTGTTCAATTAGTAGGAGAGAAAGAGCAGGCTCCATATTCATGAAAACAGAGGCCTGGACCTTGCTCAGTATATCCTTCCCCAGAAAGGTGAAGGAGACTCTGGCAGGATCAGAAACTCGTGTGAAAATAGCAGAGTCCCAGTTGCAGATCAGAGAACAACTGAGCTGAAATAATAGCGTTTGGCTCATCTAGACAGTCCCATTATGGAAGTGGATCAGGGAGAAAGTGGACCAGGGGTTTCAGTAAGCATAGAGTAAGTTTCCACAGTGTTTAAAAGGAAATTGACTGATTGGCCCCCATAGTTGTCAATACCTGGGGTTCCTCAGGTGTAACTAGGACAGGAACTTGTGTGGGGACCCCCGGGCACCTTCAGTCCTGATTGTCTTGAGAGTCTGACCCCTGAGGCCTAGAGCTCGGAGGGCAGTCTCCTCTCTAATGTGGTCCTTTGCAGACTGGACATGGAGCCAGAGCAATCTTACTTGAGGTGCCCTTCTTTTCCACAGTAACAGCATGTCCATCCCTTTTCACCAGGGTCCCTCTGAGCATCTTTCTCCAACTGTTTCAGAGCTAATCTGAAAGTTGTTGTTAGGGCTTCAGTCTTTCTCTGGCATTTTTCTGTCTCTTCTCCTCTTCCTATCTGTCATAATAAACTGTCTGAGCCACTGGCAACAGGTTATCTAAGGATGATTTGGTCCATACACCTGTTTTCATAGCTTACAGTGGATATCTAGAGCCAACTGAGAAATCTATCTTTTAAGATCATTTCTCCCTCTGTACTTTTGTGATAAATCTCAGTGAATCTGCAAAGGACTTCCTGTTGGTCTATCTAGGAATTTACCAGAAGCTTCCTACTCTCCCTGTTCTATGCTTGTCAGTTTGGCATAGTTTAAAGTCTTAGTGTGCGCTCACTTGAGTCCTGACAAAAACACATGTGAAAAAGTAATTCTGGTCCCCATTTTCCTTTAGTTGTGTTATAGTCCCAGTCTAACTCTGTTGTGGAGACTGTCTGATTCCCAGTAGGGAAGGCAGCTATCTCACCCTCCCTGCTTTCTGCTGATTCATTACCAAGCCATTCATCTCCATAGGTAACAGCTTTTCCCCAAAACTCGAGCTTTTGAGTCAGGAGTTAGCATCTGTCCCAAGACATACGTTACATCTTTCCAAGTAAGTTCATAAAGTAAAGTTAGTCCCTTAAAGGCTTCTATATATATATATAGTCTCAACTGCAATTGGGACTGTTTGAATTTCTACCGAAACTGAGGTCACCCCTCCTGGAAGGGTGTCCAGACTCTCAGCCTGTTCAGTTGGGAGCCCCGGATACAGGGGCAAAGTAAGAGGAGAGGAGGGAGCTGAAGCTTTCACACCCAAATCTGTACTCTTAGGACATAAGGCTGGCATGTCTTGCAGAGAGAAAAAGAGCAACACATATGGCACTTCTACCCATTTCCCTTGTTTTTTACAGAAACAGTCTAATTGTAAAACAGTATTATAATTAACAGACTTTTCAAATGGCCAGCATTCCCCATCTTTCAAAGGATAGTGTGGCCATTCAGTATCACAGAAGAAGATCAGGTGTGTCTTTTTTAAACTCTGGGTATCAAAATTGTCACAGTTTTTAATTAAATACACTCTAAAGGGGTTGATTCTGGAACTGCTAGCTCCCATCTGTAAGAGAGGGAAAAAGTGACATTTAAAGCTGTAGCTCTTTCTTACCAGAGGCGTCCCTCCCTGCTCTAGATGGGGGTGGAGACAGACTTTCCACTGAAGCTTTCCTTCCCTGGTCAGACTTAGTCTGTTCCTTATGTACGCAGGTGCCTTACCCATCCTTCCCAGTTCTACCAACGAGGCAGGGTGGAGATGCACCAGGGGTAGACCCGATGACATCCCAGATTGATGTCCAGTTCCTCACCATCAAGACCTTTGTCTGATTTCTGCTCCTTCTCTGATGCCACCTGGAGTACAACAGAGTAGCCTTCCAGAATGCCTCCCAAGCTAAGACTATTAGGGGAAGTATCCATCTTCTGTGGGCCTGTGCACATTCCTGAGTACAGTCCTGACCACAGTAGAAGCACTGAGTCATAAAGGGATGAACACAAAACCCCAGATGCCCCTTCTGAGTGTCACACAGAAGTATCACCACACCAGTATGTATGATAGCAAAAGAGGTGGTGAAGGGACAGCCAGTGAGGAAAAAGTGATTATTGTCCTTGAGCTATTAGGGCCAATCCTTCCAGCTCATTCCCATAGATGAATGTCTAAGAAATGTCTTTCTCATTCCCAGAAAGAATGTCTAAGGATTTGAGACAAAAGTCCAGATAGCCTCCTCTGGTCCACTAAGAACTAGTTTACCCAAAGGAAGAAGCCCATTGCACTTCCAATCTGACCAGATACTGGAATTCCTGTTCTGTGTCCTTAAGACCTCATGGTCACCAGCAATGCTTCTATCCACATAGATTGGATGTACAGGCATTACAAAGACTCACTTTCAGGTCCCTGGCCCCTGAAACAGGCAACCAAGAGAGTGACCTGTAGCCTGAGAGACGTTCCTGGAGCTAGAGCTCCACCTTGCTCCTGAACGTGCTCTTGTAACTTTAGGCTCCTAGCAAGGCTAGGTGCTTCCAAACTTGGGGTCTAAGTAAAAGTACATAGTAACAGGATGAACCACAAGTCCCTTGAAAGTCTATAATCTGATATATTAGGTTAGTAGCTCTAATTCCCAGGCAGTTATGAAAATGTCAAAGAGACTGGAGAGTTTGACTGAGAAAGGAGAGTGGTCCACACACATCGTCCAACTCTGGCCACTCCCCTGGAGGAGAGGTTGGATGCCTCTTGACATTAGCCAGTAGGTATAATCCCCTGACAGGGTTTTTGGCATAAGCCATATGAGGTCACCATGGAACCACAGATTAGGACACAACTCTTGCTTCACACGTGTTTGTGTATCTCTTTCAATCAATCACTCACACAGGCACAGTGTAGTAAAGTAAAGCAGAAAACATGTGTATTGGAGAGCAAAAAACTAGAGCTCTGAGCGTCCTCATCTTATCCTGAAGGATCCTGGATGAGCCCCCAAGATGAAAGGTTGCTTCTACAAACCATGAACAATGCCAGGATTCTTGGCCTCCGGAGGAGAGGAATTTGATCCGTGGCCAGTGATGAGGCTTGATCACTCAGAGCTTTTTGTGTAATGTTTCATTAAAGTATAAAAATGATAGAGGAAGCTTCTGACATAGGCATCAGAAGGGTGGACAGAAAGAGTACCCCCTTGCTAGTTTTTAACAAGGGGTTACATATCTAAGGGCTTCCCTGATAGCTCAGTTGGTAAAGAATCCACTTGCAATGCAGGAGACCCCAGTTCAACTCCTGGGTCAGGAAGATCTGCTGAAGAAGGAAAAGGCTACCCACTCCAGTATTCTTGGGCTTCTCTTGTGGCTCAGCTGGTAAAGAATCAGCCTGAATTGCAGGAGACCTGGGTTCAATCCCTGGGTTGGGAAGGGAATGGCTACCCACTCCAGTATTCTGGCCTGGAGAATTCCATGGACGCAAAGAGTCAGACAAGACTGAGTGACATTCACTATATACCTATTAGCAAGCTGCTAATTAGAGAAAGGAAAAGCCTCAAAACTGAGAGAGTTGCACCAGGCCCCTCACCCACAGCATGCATTTTGAGATAGCACTGACACAAGGTGAGTCATCCTGGGCCATAAAACAATTGACATGAATCTTGAAGAAAGGCAGATTTACAAGCAAGTACATGCTTCATTAACACAGCTTAAGAAAGACATTTCCATGAGAAAAATGCATTGGTTAGCTCAAGGTTTGAGATAGAGTTAAGTTCAGGAGGAACCAGGTGTCACCGTGACAACACAGGATTCAGTTCAATTCAGTCAGTTCAGTCAATCAGTCATGTCCAGCTCTTTGTGACCCCATGGACTGCAGCAGGCCAGGCTTCCCTGTCCATCACCAACTCCTGGAGCTTGCTCAAACTCATGTCCATTGAGTCAGTGATGCCATCCAACAATCTTATCCTCTGTGATCCCCTTCTCCACCTACCTTCAATCTTTCCCAGCATCAGGGTCTTTTCCAATGAGTCAGTTCTTCACATCAGGTGGCCAAAATATTGGAGTTTCAGCTTCAGCATGAGTCCTTCCAATGAATATTCAGGACAGATTACCTTTAGGATTGATCAGTTGGATCTCCTCGCAGTCCAAGGGAATCTCAAGAGTGTTCAACAACACCACAGTTCAAAAGTATCAATACTTCAGCACTCAGCTTTCTTTATAGTTCAACTGTCACATCCAAACATGACCACTGGAAAAACCATAGCTTTGACTAGATGGACCTTTTTTGGCAAAGTAATGTATCTGCTTTTGAATATGCTGTCTAGGTTGATCATAGTTTTTCTTCCAAGGAGCTAATGTCTTTTAATTTCATGATTGAAGTCACCATCTGCAGTGATTTTAGAGCCCAAGAAAATAAAGTCTGTCACTGTTTTCAATGTTTCCTCATCTATTTGCCATGAAGTGATGGGACCAGATGCCATGATCTTAGTTTTTTGAATGTTGAGTTTTAAGCCAGCTTTTTCACTCTCCTCTTTCACTTTCATCAAGAGGTTCTTTAGTTCTTCGCTTTCTACCATGAGGGCGGTGTTATCTGCATATCTGAGGTTATTGATATTTCTCCCGGCAATCTTGATTCCAGCTTGCGCTTCATTCAGCCTGGCATTTTGAATGATGTACTCTGCATAGAAGTTATATAAGCAGGGTGACAATATACAGCTTTGACGTACTCCTTTCCTGATTTGGAGCCAGTCTATTGTTCCATGTCCGGCTCTAACTGTTGCTTCTTGACCTGCATACAGATTTCTCAGGAGGCAGGTAAGGTGGTCTGGTATTGCCATCTCTTGAAGAATTTTCCACAGTTTGCTGTGATCCACACAGTCAAATGTTTTGGTGTAGTCAATAAAGCAGAAGTAGATATTTTTCTGGAGTTCTCTCTTTTTTTTTTTTTTTTTTTGATGAGCCAACGAATATTGGCAATTTGATCTTTGGTTCCTTTGCCTTTTTTAAATCCAGCTTGAACATCTGGAAGTTCACGGTTCATGTACTGTTGAATCCTGGCTTGGAGAATTTTGAGCATTACTCTACTAGCATGTGAGATGAGTGCAACTGTGTGGTAGTTTGAACATTCTTTGGTATTGCCTTTCTTTGGGATTGGATGACAACACAGGATTGGAAGAGAAAAGAAAAAAAAAAATGCATCAGCCACTTGCAGTTTTATTTCCTCCCGCCACTTCAGGACCTCTGGCCTTCCTACCGAGGCTATTAACATTCTCAATAGTTCTATATTTTAATACTCCACTGTCAGTAATGGCTAAAACAAACAGAAGATCAATGATAGAGAACCTTCAAAACACTAAAAACCAACTAGAACTAATAGAATCTACAGGATTCTGTGCTGGCAATAACAGGACTACATATTTTCCTCAAGTGTGCATGGAGTATTCTCCAGGATACACCATAAATTGAGCCCCAAGTCTTAGTTAATTTAAAAATAATAAAATCATACAAAATATCTTCTATGGTGACAGTGGAATGAAACTGAAAGTCAATGACAAGTGAAACTGGAGTTTTCTCATGTGAAAATGGAACAACATAGTATTAATCAATCAGTAAGTCAAAGAATACATCACGAGAAACATTATAAAATACTTAGAAATGTATTAAAATAAAATTACAACCTATCAAAACATATGGGATGCAACAAGGCAGTGCTCAAAAAGAAATTTATAGTTATAAAAACATACTTTAAAAGGAAATCTTAAACCAATAACCCAACTTTACATCTTAAGGAAATAGGATATTAAAATAGCAAACTAAATCCAAAGATAACAGAAGGAAGGAAATAATAAAATTTAGCTATAATATTGTAAACCAAGTGTACTTCAGTTAAATAATTAATTAAATTTTAAAAATCACATTGGCAAGTTGAAAGGATAAGCATGCACACACTCACCATTATTGGGGATGTATAGAAAATGTATAGGGCATATTGGCAGTATCAAAAATTTAAATGTCTATATATCGTTTGCCCCAGGAATTTTTTTAGGATGCTACCATATAAAAAATATTCTCACATAGGCCCAAAGATAGTTATTGCAAGATTTTTCATGATGAAGTGGGAAATCCCTGTGACCTAAGTTTCCATTAATAAGTGAGTGTTTAAATAATTTATGGTAACATTCAGATTCTGGAATAGTATAAATCCATTAAAAAGAAAGAATTGGGGGCGTTCCTAAGATGGCAGAGGAATAGGACGGGGAGACCACTTTCTCCCCCACAAATTCATCAAAAGAACATTTAAACGCTGAGTAAATTCCACAAAACAATTTCTGAATGCCGGCAGAGGACATCAGGTACCCAGAAAAGCAGCCCTTTGTCTTCAAAAGGAGGTAAGAAAAAATATAAAGGACGAAAAAAGAGACAAAAGAGGTAGAGATGGAGCTCCGTCCTGGGAAGGGAGTCTTAAAAAGAGAGATAGTATGGGGAGGGAGGTGGGAAGGGGGTTCAGGATGGGGAACACATGTACACCCATGGTGGATGCATGTTGATGTATGGCAAAACTAATACAACATTGTACAGTAAAAAAAAAATAATAATAAAAAATAAATAAATAAAAGTCACGAAAATTTTAAAAAGGAAAAACAAAACAAGAGAGAAGTTTCCAAACACCAGGAAACAATCACACTGCCGAGTCTGTGGTGAGCCTTGGAAGCACAGAGGGCAACATAGCTGGGAGGGAAAATAAATAAATAATTAAACCCCACAGATTACGAGCCCAACGGTACCTCCCCAGGGAAGAAGCAGCGCAGACATCTGCATCCACTACTAGCAAGCGGGGGCTGGGCAGGGAGGCATGGGCTGCACTGCTTAGAGTCAGGACCAGGCCTGAATGCCCCTAGGGCAATCTGAGCGAACTAACTTGGGCTAGCAAACCAGACTGTGGGATAGCTACCTCGCGAAAAGCCCTAACCTAAGACACTGCCAGGACCGGGCACAGAACAAAGGACTGAACAGAACTAGCTGGCTACAGACCATCCCCCTCCAGTGACAGGCAGCCAGAGCTGGAAGAGGGCAATCACAGCCCCAGAGAGACATTATCTACCAAACTGCAAGCAGGCTTCTTTGCTAACTAAGACTTCTTGGGATTCTGGATAGTCAACATCCGCCTGAGAAGGTGCACCGGTTGTACATCGAGAAAACTGAGCATCAGGGATGGGGGAGGCGATAAGTCACAGCGACCATGCTCACCAAACACCTCATCACCTGAGCTGCTCGGACCTGGGAAGGGCACAAAACACAGGTCCAACAGAGTCAGCACCTCTGAGGACTACCCGAGTGCCTGAACCTGAGTGGCTTAGACCTGGGAGGTGCATACAGCCCAGGCCCGACCTCGGACGGTTCCCAGAGGAGCAACCTAGAGCCTGAGCAGTGTTTGCAGGGAGGGCACATGTGCCGTGAGCGGGGGCAGGCCCAGTGTGGCTGAGACACTGCGATCACATGCCAGTGTTATTTGTTTGAAGCGTCCCTCCCTCCCCACAGTGCAACTGAACAAGAGAGCCTAAAAAAGTGTCCACCACCGCCCCCCTTGTGTCAAGGTGGAAATCAGACACTGAAGAGATCAGCAAACAAAAGAAGATAAACAGAGGGAACCGCTTTGGAAGTGACAGATGCAATAGATCAAAACCCTGTAGTTAGTACCGACTACATAAGAAGGGGCCTATAGATCTTCAGAAATATAAGCCGGACCAAGAAACTATCCAAAAATGAACTGACCCCACAGTGCCCAAAACAACACCAGAGAAAGTCCTAGATACATTTTTACTATTTATATGATAATTCTTTTCTTTTTTAATTTTTTTTTAATTTTTAAGTCCTCTATTACTCCTTTAATTTTCAATTTTATACCCTACTATTACTTTTCAAAAAAAAAAAAAAGACCCTATTTTTCAAAGCAAACTTCATATACATATATATATATATATATAGTAATTTTTGTGACTTTGCTTTTTTTTCTTTTTCTTCTTCTTTTCTTTAATACTGTATTTTTGAAAATCCAACCTCTACTCTAGATTTTTAGTCTTTGCTTTTGGTATTAGTTATCAATTTTGTACCTTTAAGAACCCAATCTTCAGTACCCATTTTTACCTGGGAGCGAGATTACTGGCTTGACTGCTTGCTCCCCCTTTGGACTCTCCTTTTTCTCCACCAGGTCGCCTCTGTCTCCTCCCTCCCCCTTCTCTTCTCTACCCAACTCTCTGAATCTCTGTGTGTTCAAGAAGGTGGAAAACAATTAGGGAATTCATTACTGGTTGGATCTGTCTCTCTCCTTTTGATTCCCCCCTTTATCCTCCTGGCGACCTATCTCCTTCCTCCCTCTTCTCTTCTCTGTATAACTCCGTGAACATCTCTGAGGGATCCAGACTGTGGAACACATAAGGAAGTGATTACTGGCTAGCTTGCTCTCTCCTCTTTTGATTCCACCTCATCTCATTTGGGTCACCTCTAACTGCCTCCTCCCTCTTCTCTTCTCCATTTAACTCTGTGAACCTCTCTGTGTGTCCCTCACTATGGAGAAACTTTTCATCTTTAATCTAGATGTTTTATCAACAGTGCTGTATAGAAGGAGAAGTCTTGAGACTACTGTAAAAATAAGACTGAAAACCAGAAGCAGGAGGCTTAAGTCCAAATCCTGAGAACACCAGAGAACTCCTGATTCCAGGGAACATTAATCGATAGGAGCTCATCAAACACCTCCATGCTGCTGCTGCTGCTGCTGCTGCTGCTAAGTCGCTTCAGTCGTGTCCAACTCTGTGCAACCCCATAGATGGCAGCTCACCAGGCTCCCCCGTCCCTGGGATTCTCCAGGCAAGAACATTGGAGTGGATTGCCATTTCCTTCTCCAATGCGTGAAAGTGAAAAGTGAAAGTGAAGCCGCTCAGTCGTGTCCGACTCTTAGCGACCCCATGGACTACAGCCTACCAGGCTCCTCCTTCCATGGGATTTTCCAGGCAAGAGTACTAGAGTGGGGTGTCATTGCCTTCTCCAAATGCCTCCATACCTACACTGAAACCAAGCACCACCCAAGGGCCAACAAGTTCCAGAGCAAGACATACCATGCATATTCTCCAGCAACACAGGAACACAGCCCTGAGCTTCAACATACAGGCTACCCAAAGTTACTCCAAACCCACTGACATCTCATAACTCATTACTGGACACTTCATTGCACTCCAGAGAGAGAAAATCCAGCTCCACCCACCAGAACACCGACACAAGCTTCCCTAACCAGGAAACCTTGACAAGCCACCCGTACAATCCCACCCAGAGCGAGGAAACTCCACAATAAAGAGAACTCCACAAACTGCCATAATACGGAAAGGCCACCCCAAAGTCAGCAATGTAAAAAAGATGAAGAGACAGAGGAATACCCACCAGGTAAAGGAACAGGATAAATGCCCACCAAACCAAACAAAAGAGGAAGAGATAGGGAATCTACCTGATAAAGAATTCCAAATAATGATAGTGAAAATGATCCAAAATCTTGAAATCAAGATGGAATCACAGATAAATAGCCTGGAGACAAGGGTTGAGAAGATGCAAGAAAGGTTTAACAAGGACCTAGAAGAAATAAAAAAGAGTCAATATATAATGAATAATGCAATAAATGAGATCAAAAACACTCTGGAGGGAACAAATAGTAGAATAATAGTAGAATAATAGGCAGAAGATAGGATTAGTGAAGTAGAAAATAGAATGGTAGAAACAAGTGAATCAGAGAAGAAAATGAAAAACGAATTAAAAGAAATGAAGACAATCTCTGAGACCTCCAGGACAATATTAAATGCCCCAACATTCGAATCATAGGAGTCCCATAAGAAGAAGACAAAAAGATAGACCATGAGAAAATACTTGAAATAATAGTTTAAAACTTCCCTAATATAGGGAAGGAAATAATCACCCAAGTCCAAGAAACCCAGAGAGTCCCAAACAGGGTAAACCCAAGGAGAAACACCCCAAGACACATATTAATCAAATTAACAAAGATCAAACACAAAGAACAAATATTAAAAGCAGCAAGGGAAAAACAACAAATAACACACAAGGGGATTCCCATAAGGATAACAGCTGATCTTTCAATAGAAACTCTTCAGGCAAGGAGGGGATGGCAAGACATACTTAAAGTGATGAAAGAAAATAAGCTACAAAAAAAAAAAAAGAAAAGAAAATAAGCTACAGCTCAGGTTACTGTACCCAGCAAGAATCTCATGCAAATATGAAGGAGAAATCAAAAGCTTTACAGACAAGCAAAAGCTGAGAGAATTCAGCACCACCAAACCAGCTCTCCAACAAATGCTAAACGATATTCTCTAGACAGGAAACACAAAAAGGGGGTATAAACTCGAACCCAAACAATAAAGTAAATGGGAACGGAATCATACTTATCAATAATTACCTTAAACATAAATGGGTTGAATGCCCCAACCAAAAGACAAAGACTGGCTGAATGGATACAAAAACAAGACCTCTATATATGTTGTCTACAAGAGACCCACCTCAAAACAGGGGACACATATAGACTGAAAATGAAGGGCTGGAAAAAGATATTCCATGCAAATAGAGACCAAAAGAAAGCAGGAGTAGCAATACTCATATCAGATAAAATAGATTTTATAACAAAGGCTGTGAAAAGAGACAAAGAAGGACACTACATCATGATCAAAGGATCAATCCAGAAGAAGATATAACAATTATAAATATATATGCACCCAACATAGGAGCACCGCAGTATGTAAGACAAATGCTAACAAGTATGAAAGGGGAAATTAACAGTGACACAATAATAGTGGGAGACTTTAATATCCCACTCACACCTATGGATAGATCAACTAAACAGAAAATTAACAAGGAATCACAAACTTTAAATGATACAATAGACCAGTTAGACCTAATTGATATCTATAGGACATTTCACCCTAAAACAATGAATTTCACTTTTTTCTCAAGCCCACAAGGAACCTTCTCCAGCATAGATCACATTCTGGGCCATAAATCTAGCCTTGGTAAATTGAAAAAAATTGAAATCATTCCAAGCCTCTTTTCTAACCACAATGCAGTAAGATTAGATTTCAATTACAGGAGAAAAACTATTAAAAATTCCAACATATGGAGGCTGAACAACACGCTGCTGAATAACCAACAAATCACAGAAGAAATCAAAAAAGAAATAAAAATATGCATAGAAACAAATCAAAATGAAAACACAACAACCCAAAACCTGTGGGACACTGTAAAAGCAGTACTTAGGGGAAGGTTCATAGCAATACAGGCATACCTCACAAAATAAGAAAAAAGTCAACTAAATAACCTAACTCTACACCTAAAGCAACTAGAAAAGGAAGAAATGAAGAACCCCAGGGTTAGTAGAAGGAAAGAAATCTTAAAAATTAGGGCAGAAATAAATGCAAAAGAAACAAAAGAGACCATAGCAAAAATCAACAAAGCCAAAAGCTGGTTCTTTGAAAGGATAAATTAAATTGACAACCATTAGCCACACTCATCAAGAAACAAAGGGAGAAAAATCACATCAATAAAATTAGAAATGAAAGTGCAGAGATCACAACAGACAACACAGAAATAAGGATCATAAGAGACTACTATCAGAAATTATATGCCATTAAAATGGACAACGTGGAAGAAATGGACAAATTCTTAGAAAAGTACAACTTTCCAAAACTGAACCAGGAAGAAATAGAAAATCTTAACAGACCCATCACAAGCACGGAAATTGAAACTGTAATCAGAAATCTTCCAGCAAACAAAAGCCCAGGTCCAGACAGCTTCACAGCTGAATTCTACCAAAAATTTAGAGAAGAGCTAACACCTATCCTACTCAAACTCTTCCAGAAAATTGCAGAGGAAGGTAAACTTCCAAACTCATTCTATGAGGCCACCATCACCCTAATACCAAAACCTGACAAAGATACCACAAAAAAAGAACACTACAGGCCAATATCACTGATGAACATAGATGCAAAAATCCTTAACAAAATTCTAGCAATCAGTATCCAACAACACATTAAAAAGATCATACACCATGACCAAGTGGGCTTTATCCCAGGGTCACAAGGATTCTTCAATATCCACAAATCAATCAATATAATATACCACATTAACAAATTGAAAAATAAAAGCCATATGATTATCTCAATAGATGCAGAGAAAGCCTTTGACAAAATTCAACATCGATTTATGATAAAAACTCTCCAGAAAGCAGGAATAGAAGGAACATACCTCAACATAATAAAAGCTATATATGACAAACCCACAGCAAACATTATCCTCAATGGTGAAAAATTGAAAGCATTTCCCCTTAAGTCAGGAACAAGACAAGGGTGCCCACTCTCACCACTACTATTCAACATAGTTTTTGGAAGTGTTGGCCACAGCAATCAGAGCAGAAAAAGAAATAAAAGGAATCCAAATTGGAAAAGAACAAGTAAAACTCTCACTGTTTGCAGACGACATGATCCTCTACATAGAAAACCCTAAAGACTCCACCAGAAAATTACTAGAGCTAATCAATGAATATAGTAAAGTTGCAGGATATAAAATCAACATACAAAAATCTCTTGCATTCCTAAACACTAATAATGAGAAAATAGAAAGAGAAATTAAGGAAACAATCCCATTCATCATTGCAATGTAAAGAATAAAATTCTAAGGAATATATCTACCTAAAGAAACTAAAGACCTATATATATAAACTATAAAACACTGTTGAAATTAATCAAAGAGGACACTAATAGATGGAGAATTATACCATGTTCATGGATCAGAAGAATCAATATAGTGAAAATGAGTATACTACCCAAAGCTATCTATATATTCAATACCATCCCTATCAAGCTACCAACGGTATTTTTCACAGAGCTAGAACAAATAATTTCATAATTTGTATGGAAATACAGAAAACCTCGAATAGCCAAAGCAATCTTGAGAAAGAAGAATGGAACTGGAGGAATCAACCTGCCTGACTTCAAGCTCTACCACAAAGCCACAGTCATCAAGACAGCATGTTACTGGCACAAAGACAGAAATATAGATCAATGGAACAAAATAGAGATCCCAGAGAAAAATCCACACACCTATGGACACCTTATCTTTGACAAAGGAGGCAAGAATATACGATGGAGAAAAGACAAACTCTTTAACAAGTAGTGCTGGGAAAATTGTTCAAGCACTTGTAAAAGAATGAAACTAGAACACTTTCTAACACCATACACAAAAATAAATTCAAAATGGATTAAAGATCTAAACGTAAGACCAGAAACTATAAAACTCCTAGAGGAGAACATAGGCAAAACACTCTCCAACATACATCACACCAGGATCCTCTATGACCCACCTCCCAGAATATTGGATAAAAGCAAAAATAAACAAATGAGACCTAATTAAAATTAAAAGCTTCTGCATAACAAAGGAAACTATAAGCAAGGTGAAAAAAACAGCCTTCAGAATGGGAGAAAATAATAGCAAATGAAGTAAACAAACAACTAATCTCAAAAATATAAAAGCAACTCCTGCAGCTCAATTTCAGAAAAATAAATGACCCAATCAAAAAATGGGCCAAAGAACTAAATAGACATTTCTCCCAAGAAGACATACAGATGGCTAACAAACACATGAAAAGATGCTCAACATCACTCATTATCAGAGAAATGCAAATCAAAACCACAATGAGGTACCATTTCACGCCAGTCAGAATGGCTGTGACCCAAAAGTCTACGAGCAATAAATGCTGGAGAGGGTGTGGAGAAAAGGGAACCCTCTTACACTGTTGGTGGGAATGCCAACTAGTACAGCCATTATGGAGAATAGTTGTGAGATTCCTTAAAAAACTGGAAATAGAACTGCCTTATGACCCAGCAATCCCACTGCTGGGCATACACACTGAGGAAACCAGAATTGAAAGAGACACGTGTACCCCAATGTTCATCGCAGCACTGTTTATAATAGCCAGGACATGGAAGCAACCTAGAGGTCCATCAGCAGATGAATGGATAAGAAAGCTGTGGTACATATACACAATGTAGTATTACTCAGCCATTAAAAAGAATGCATTTGAATCAGTTCTAAAGAGGTGGATGAAACCAGAGCCTATTATACAGAGTGAAGTAAGCCAGAAAGAAAAACACCAATACAGTATACTAACGCATATATATGGAATTTAAAAAGATGGTAATGATAACCCTGTATGCGAGAGAGCAAAAGAGACACAGATGTATAGAACAGTCTTTTGGACTCTGTGGGAGAGGGCGAGGGTGGGATGATTTGGGAGAATGGCATTGAAACATGTATAATATCATATAAGAAATGAATCGCCAGTCCAGGTTTGATGCAGGATACAGGATGCTTGGGGCTGGTGCACTGGGATGACCCAGAGGGATGGTATGGGGAGGGAGGTGGGAGGGGGGTTCAGGATTGGGGACACGTGTACACCCATGGTGGATTCATGTTTATGTATGGCAAAACCAACACAATATTGTAAAGTAATTAGCCTCCAATTAAAATAAATAAATTTAAGTTAAAAAAATAAATAAATAAATGAAAAGGAAGAATTCATATAGAAAGACCTACATGGCATATTGGTATGTGGTCAAATGGGAAAAAAAAAAAAAAGGAAATTGCAGACCAGTATAATGAGTATGATCCAATTTGTGTAAATAGTGCCCCACAGATAAAATTGCCTGGTTATGATACAGTCTTGCTGCCCTAGGATTGAGAAGAAAATGAGAAGATAGTGAAGACAAGAAAATTACAAAGTGATAAGGAGAGTGTAATAAAAAGAGGAAATAGAGAACTTCACATTTTTAACTGTATATCCTAAAAGGGAGAATAGTGCTTAAAGAGTATGAGTTATGGAACTAGACTGCCTGAGTTCATAATTGAGCCCTGAACTTAGTAGCTTGGCAATTGCCTGTTATCTCACCTCTCTGAGCCCGTTTCTTCATCTGTAACATGGGGGTAATAGTGCCTATCTCATAAGGCCCTTCCATGTCTGTGTATGCATGCATGCTCAGTCGTGTCTGACTATTTGTGACCCCATGGACTGTAAGGCCACCAGTCTCCTCTGTCCATAGAATTCTCCAGGCAAGAATGCTGAAGCAGGTTGCTATTTCTTCCTCCAGAGGATCTTCTCAACCCAAGTATTGAACCTGCATCTCTTGCATCTTCTGCACTGGCAGGCAAGTTCTTTACCAGCTGAGCCACCAAGGAAGCCCCAGGGTCCTTATGAGGATGGGCTAAATTAACCCATGTAAAACAAAAAAACAACAACAAAAACACTTAACAAAGGCTTGGTGCATAGTAAGCATTCAATCAACATTAGCTGTTATTTCTTGGGACCAGGCACTGTGTTGTGTTTTCTGTACGTGATGTTATTGAACTGTTCCAATGACCTAGATATCACCTATGGAAGGTGACTGTTACAGAGCCCCTCCTTCTTGTACTACAGTGGTTTTGGAATTTTATTGCCCTCCTTTAATAGTTGAGGAAATCAAGGGTCAGAGGGATGGTTTTGCTCAAGGTACCCTAGCCATATAGGGATGGTTCAATTCCAAAACCAGGAAACTCATTTTACTACTCCAGAGGGAGAAGAAAAAGAAAATAAAGAGGGGATAGCTGGTACTGGGTGAGGGGGGAAGCAAGAGGGGACTACACTGAGTTTTATCTCTAACAAGGGCCTGAGATACCTTTGGGGCCAATGCAGGGCCAGGCCAGCAGAAGGCGGGGTGGGTGGAGCTGAGCCAAGGGAGAAGGGATAAAAACCAGGTCCTGACTCACAGCACCCAACCTGTCGTTCGTTCGTCCTCAGTGCAGGGCAACAGGTAAGTGTTGCTTTCAGCGTGGTGCCTTCTTTCTTGGTTTGCTTGCCCACCTCATGGCTGTATAGGCTGACCTTCTGACCTGACTAGATCTGGCTTTGTTTCTTAGAACCTATCCCTCTGTCATTTTCTTTCCCACACCCGATGTCTCTTCCTGTCTTTCCCTGTTTTCATCTTCCTTTTGTCAATTTTCCCTCTTGTTTCCCCTTCTTTGTTAGTTTACAAGATCACTCACTTTACTTCATCAGTCTCTGATGCTCTAGTTTTCTCTTATTTTTCCTTTACTCTGGCTCCTTCTTGCTTGGCAGACAGCAGAGCCCAATGGATCAAAGTTTAGAGGGAAAGAGGTAGGGAGAGAAAACAGAGTTAATGTGGTGTGATGGGAATAATGAATTGAAGGGAGAGATTTGAAGGAATTGAGAGATGAATAATTACCAGAAATAAGGGGAGACAGTGGGAGAATTCTGTGTCACTAAAAGGGCCCTATGCTGAAAGTCAATAGATTTGTTTTCTCACCCTAATTTACTGTGAGGCAAATCATTCACCCTTTGCAAAAGAGAGCTTGCCCTATGATTTCCACAACCTCATCTAAGTTTGATTTTGTGGTCTTCTAAATTTTTCTGTTTCTAAGAATGTCCTATTCTGATTCCAGGAATCTAAAATTCTCAGTGCTTCTTCTGTAATGGGGAGAGGGTACTAGGTAGGAAATTAAAGTCTGATGCTTCCAATTCTTGAAGAAAAGTGACCATATCCCTTCCAGACTTAACTGATTCTTTCAAAGCAGACTGCAAAGGGGACAGAAGGGTCAAGGAAAAAAGCAATGAATGGTTTCTGGCTCTCTGCTGGGGTAGAGTTATGGTTAGCCCCTCTGATCTCTGGTACTATAGATTGGCTGCTGACACAAGAGAGGATTTTAAGATTTAGGGAAGATCTAGTAATGCTGTATAACTTAGGCTCAAATTTCACCATTATCACTTTGAGTGAAAGCATTGCTCTAAGAAGACCCCAGCAAAGATTGGTGCTTAAGTTTTTAAATGATGGAATGAATGAATGAATGTTCATCAGTGTCTGTAATTCCACTTCAGTTAGAAATCTGTTCCTATGATAAAGGCATTGGTTACAGCTCAAAATCAAACGTCCTAGAAAGGGACCTGGATTAATAGGAGAGTGGATTAATGTGTGGAGTCAGGCTCTCAGTCAGGAAAATATGTAGTAATATTTTAATCATAGATCCATAGTGGTTAAGTTAGTAGGCTCTGGAACCAGATTGTGTGTGTGTGTGTGTGTGTGCACGCACATGTTCAGTCATGTCCAGCTTTTTGTGATCACATAGAGTAGCCCACCAGGCTCCTCTGTCCATGGAATTTTCCAGGCAAGAAAAACTGGAATTGGTTTCCATTTCCTTCTCCAGGGGATTTTCCCAACCCAGGGATCAAACCCACATCTCTTGCATCTCCTGCATTAGCAGGCAGATTCTTTACCACTGAGCTACCTGGGAAGCCCCCTGGAACCAGATTGACTAGGTTCAAATCCTGGTTCTACTACTTAGTAGCTCTGTGACATGGACAGGTTACTTAATCTTTTGGGGCCTCAGTTCCTCATCTTTGAAATAAAGTTGATATTAGTTTATACCTGACAGGATTGTCATGAGGATTAAATAAGTCAATGTATGTGAAGCATTTACAAAGGGGTCTGACACAGTGAGAACTCTGAGAGTGTTTGACTGTTAGAATCAGATGGAATCTATGGAGTTATCTAGTCCAATGTCTGTGGAAAAACTGAGGCCCAGAGGAGAAAAGTGCAGGGTTCAATTTCATATAGTAAACTGTAACAGAATAAGGACAAGAATCAGGATTGAGACAAGAGCCAGCTTTCCAGACCTGTTCTGGTATATTTATGATTTTAATTCCCTTGGCTATACCTTCCTTTTCCCTATACAGAAAATGTGGAATCTAGGATCTAGGATCTCTAATCTAAGATCTATAAACTCTACAGCACCCTATTTTTCTTCAGTGAAGTCACCCCTTGATGTTATCATTTCTGCTCTAAAGCCAACCAGACCATCCTTCTTTTTCATGTGTTTTTTTTTTTTTTTTTTTTCTTCTGTGAGTAGCCTGACGTGGCTTAGAGACCCTGGCTTAGAGAGCTCAGGCTTGAGCCCCCAGCACTGCCCTGGAGGCCAGGACTAGCCTGGTGTGCTGGTGTGCAGGCCTTGCTCTCCCAGCATGGGCCCTGCCCAGCCAGATCACCAATAAACCCTTAACCATACCTGCAAAAAAAAAAAAATAGATAACACTTTTTCAGTATTTACTGTTGGATAGGTACTCTTCTATATAATTTATATAGATTATTTTACTACATCTTGACAACATCCCTGTGAATTCGAGTATTCTTGTTATTATCTACATTTTAAAGATATAAGATGTAGAGCGTAAGCATGACTTTTCTAATACCCCAGGGCTAGTGAGTAGTAGAGCAAGGATTCAAATGCAAGTAATCTAGCAGGCTGTGCTCTTAATACCCTTAATTGCCTAAAATACTTCTTTGATTAGATTTTACTCACTCCAATCTCAGGATAGGTAGTAAGATAGAATGGAAACAGAGCCCAAGGTAACTACACTACAAGATAACGGGTCATAAAGATGGACAGACAGAGTAAGACAGAACAAATTCCAGGAAAGGACCATCAGAACAGAGAAACTGGAACTGAAGCTTGAAAGAGCTTGATAATTCAACAAATTCCGAGAAGTAGACTATATTTCCCAGGTCTTGAGTATATATCATGGCTAAAAGCCTGTTAGAGGTGATGTGTGTATTGAACTTCTGCTTTTATTCTGGGGGTGGGATTCACCATCATCCCAAGGCAGGACTGGACTTTGCTTTCAATATTGGGGTATTTTCTTCACATTACATACCCCAAAGTGGTCATTATTGTCGTTAATGTTGGGGAAAGGAATTTGCAGGAGCCTGGGACCTGATCATCTCTTTTGCCTGCCTCTCCCTTGGCCATTCAACCCCCCTCACCACCAGTAGCCAGGACAGCCCCAGCCAGATGCACAGACATGATTCTAGAAAGGAACTCCTTTTCTCCCCCACACCCTAGTCTCAGCTTGGGGAGTGGTCAGACCCAAAATGTGATAAACTCTGACAGCCTTATCTGTGGTCTGCAGGCTCAGCCCCAAGCACTTTAGCCTTTGCAGGCAGGCAGGAGAAGGGAAACTCATATATCCAGATGTGAGGGAGGCATCAAATTCAATTCATTACCTACCATATGAGGTAGACATAAATATCTTAAATTTGACTACTGATGAAAGTTGAGGCCCAAAGAGGGGAAGTAACTTTCCAAGTATGTCCAACAAGGAGTTAGAGAGCTGGAACTGAAATAAGAAAAGCTAACATTTTCTTTTAGAAATTTTCCCAAAATCTTAACATAGGTTTCATTTAGTCTTTTCAATACCACTTGGCCTTTCCCAATTTCAAGATCCATATACCCTACTCCATACACCAACTTATGCTCTTATGACAGCCTGTGAGAGTTGGAGGGAGGATACTCTGCAATGGAACAAGGGAAAGAGGTTGCTTTGTGAGTTAGGAGGAGGGCATTTGCTCTGTGAGATCTAGAAGGGAGGGGTTTTGCTCAGTAAGAGATGAAGGATATTGCCATATAACAACATGGCATGAGCTCCTCCTGTTCACTTGTCCCTCACAATATAAGGCCTTAAATAGTAGAGGTGTTATTGGGTTCTACTCAGTAGCTCTCCTGGTGGTGGCAGGCCCTTAGTCTTCAAACATTCCTCCATCTTTCCCCCATTTTCCAGTCCCATATTTTGGCTCACTCTCTGATGCTGGATGCTGTCCTTTTTCTTTTAATCTACTTCTCCCTTTTGTTATCTGTAGCTTTTTTTCTTTTTATATCCCTCATTCCTCCCTCATCCCAACCCCCAACCCACCTTAGCCACCTCTCTGTCTCTATCTTTTGATCTTGTCTCTACTCCCTTCCCCCTGTCACTCAGTCTCACTCTTGTCTCTCTCAGTAGGGAGGGCCAATTCCTCTTCCCCTAACCATTCTTTGTTCTTCTCCATCTCCACAGTCTCTGATAGAATTTCTCCTTTACCTTTGTGCTGATTGACTCTCTGTCCCTGTTGGATTCTCTCCTCTCCTGCTCTCAGTTTTCTGAGTCTTTGTATATTTCTGCATGCTTCTTGATTTTTGCCTCATATCCCTTTTTTGTCCTTCTGTCTATCTGTTTCTAACTCTACTTCTGCTCTGTTACTCAATGCCTCTCCTCTACCCTTTTCCTCTCCTCTCTTGTCTTCTCTTTCATTCTCTTTGTCTCATCTCAGTCTCTTTCCCTGCCTCCTTTATTTTCCATCATCCTCTTGTCCTCTATTTTTTGGATCAGTCATCTTCTTCCTGTTCTTATCTCTACCTGTCCCCTTTCCTTCTGACTTTGATCTTTCTCTCTCCTGCAATTTCTATTGTTCTAACTCCAACACTACCATTGCACCTTTGTTTTCTATTACTTTCTGCCTTTTATCTTTCTTAACTTTTCATTTCTTATGACTCTTTCCATATTCTTTTCCCTCTGAATTCCTGCTCATTCATTAATATACTCCCAAATTCAATAAACATTTATTGAATAAATATTTAATAAATTCAATAAATACTTATTTAAATTCAATAAATATTTATTGAATAAATTTTAATAAAATATTCGATGAATATCTGTTTTAGCCTCTGCCTCTTTCATTCACAAATAGATGCTTCCCAGATCCCTTGGGGCTTGGCTTGTTTTCATCTACATCTCTATTTGTGCTTTTCCAAAATCCAGGAGTAAATCCAAAGATAGTAATATACCAGTCTGGTGGGACATGTACCCTTTCATTCTATTTCCTGAATCTACTTAAATTGGTACCTGTGGCCTCAAGCTTGTCTCTCTGGCTGGGCCTGCTCAGGAAAGACTCCTAGCCAAGCCTCAGGAGCCCTGGTCATTGGCATCTGTCTGCATTAGCAGGTTGAATCTTCATTTAGCTGAGGCCAATATTCTTTGAAAGAGTCTTAGCCTTAAGTGTTGATCAAAAGGTTGGTGGGTTGTCAACTCTTTTCCTGCCACACACAACATACTTCAGTGATCCTTACCATCACAGAGTAGGTCAGTAGCCAAGTCTAAAACAATCAGAATTCAGGCTTTCTCACCTCCAGTGGGAACTCATTTCTTTACCTCTTTGGTCTAATGATAAGTTTCCTATTTCTTCCTCTCAGATGCCCCATTGGTACATTTTTAAGATTGGGAAATTTCTTACCCTGAAATAACAGTAAAGACATTTCTGGGGAGGGGAGCAAGCATCAGGTGAGAAGCTAAAGGCAAAGTATCAAACATAAGAATGACTCTTGGCTTTTGGCCAGGCCTTCATAGTGGAATCTCATCTCTTTCATATCTTATGCAGAACTTCAGGCTCAAGATGGTGACAGCAGCCATGTTGCTACAGCGTTGCCCAGTGCTTATCCGGAGCCCCACAGGCCTCCTGGGCAAGATGATTAAGACTCACCAGTTCCTGTTTGGTATTGGACGTTGTCCCATTCTGGCCACCCAAGGACCAAGTTTTTCTCAAATCCACCTTAAGGCAACCAAGGCTGGAGGGGGTAAGAAGTCACTTCTGACAAATGGGGGAAAATGTCTGGGCCCTAGAGATAAGACTCCAAGTCATACTGGTCATCATTACCTAATAACTGGGAGGGTTCATGTGAAAAGTGTCAACGAAGAATAAGCTGGCCTAAAAATACACCTCACTTCTGACTTACGTCAGTATCTCTAAAAAGAGTCTCATTCTCATGCCCCTCACATTCTATATACTCCAGTCATGCTGAAACTACTTAAAATTGTCTGGATTATCATTTTAAGTTTCTATGTCTTTGCTCTTGTCAAATGACTCTGTCCCATTATCTTTTCCAGAGCATCTCAAACTCCTCATATAACACTTAACTTGGACACCATCTCTTCTATGAAGCCTACCTAGACTTTCAGCCTGTCCAATTCCAATTCTGGGTCATGTCTCTTCCCTCTTCTAGCCCATGTCTTCCTTCCAATCCCAGCACTGTTCATAATGTGTCTTCAGTAATGTGCCATTCCCAACAACTTAGGAACTCCCTTAGCACAGGGACCAGATACATCCATCTTTGTGACTCTACCATAGCCTGAGATATAGCTTTTAATTATAGTACATCTCAGTGACCATTGTTAAATTTACAGCTAGAAACTTATAGCTAGAAATTCACTACCACTTACTCTCTTTGCATAGATTCTCCATCTTGGGCCAAGAGCCACTGTCCCTTCATGCTGTTGGAACTCCAGGATGGGAAGAGTAAAATTGTGCAAAAAGCAGCCCCAGAAGTCCAGGAAGATGTGAAGACTTTCAAGACAGGTTGGAGTTAACTTCCACCTCATCTAACATCTAACTTAATGCTTGATTTCATTTTATCATGGTCCTGAGCTAGGCTAATCCAAAGGCAACTGGTACAGATTCCATGATGGAAGTCCAGTCTTTTCTAGGAGAACCACAGTAGGCAATAGCTTAAACTGTGCACTGAAATTCACCCTCCCCAACACATATGCATACTTCTATAACTTTTAGCTATTAGTCTAAAATGAGCCCACTAGAGTTCTGCCTGCTCTCTCCCAAGTGACTAAATGGATTCCAACAGGCTGGGCTCCCACATATAAGCAACACTACTCTCTGACAGTCTGGATTTGCATGAAAGAGTAAGTTTTGGAAGTAGGTACATTCTTTAGATGAGTATTGAGGTCAGGTCAATTCAATTGGTACAAACCATTCAAGATAATCACACTTGAGAATTGGCTATACTGTCGACATCTTTCACAGAACTTTGTGGGATATAATTAAGAGTAAAATTTTCAAAATTGAATTCTAATGACTTTCAGAAAAGAAGAGTAAGGGACACTATCCTGCATCTACCTTCCAAGTGCAAGACTCAGCATTGCTGCTCCAGTTATCTTACCCAAGGGAAAGTCCTAGTGAAGAAAAGTGTAATTCACCTTATGGGTGGTTTCATGATATATAAGTCTCCACTTGGGAAATGAGAAAAAGCTTACTTTTCAAAATATTTCTTATCTGTGTACAAGGCGTCTCTACTTCCTAACCTTGAATTTATATATGTTGTATTGACTTTAAAGAGGACAGCACATGCTTTCTTTCCCTCCCCCCCCCCTCTTTTCATGGCCAATGGATCCCATACTCCCTCTCAGACTTGCCCACCTCTCTGGCCTCAACCAGCCTGAAGAAGACATTCTCCAGTCCCCAAGAGCCAGAGAAAAATTCGGAGAAGGTCACACACCTGATTCAGAACAACATGGCTGGTGAGTTTGCTGAGATGGAAGTCAAAGGGGTTGGAATATGGAAGGAATGTTGAAATGCTGTGCACTGACACAGCAGAGGAAATGGCAAAGAATCACTTTAGAGCCCAGGGGAGTCTGAGTTTAAATTTTAATCCTGGCACTTGCTGGATCTGCATGCTTTGGAAAGTAAGTCATTTCCTTGCAGTGAGATTTTAATACCTCAACAAGTTATTACAGGAAGAAAATAAAATTACACTTACAGAAGTGCCTCAAACTTGTTATGAAGCTTCATTAAATATTAGATGTATTCCTATCATTTTTTCTCCATGCTTCCCTCAGAAACACTCATCCTTCACAGAGAACTTTTCCCCTTGTCTTGTGTGTGTTTATAATAATTTTTCATAACAGAATTCATTTTATTTTCCCAATACAAAATGAATATAAAGAGGGAAATTTAAATCAGAGCTCCACCATCCACCATTAATTTTCTTCTTATATTTTTTCTAGATATTTCCCTATGACTAAACACACACATACAAAACTACACTTCCCTCCACATACATGTTTTTATTAGAAATGTGATCTCATTCCACCTTGAGTTTGCTGTTGTTCTTTGTTCATTTAACAATATGTCATGAGCATTATTCCATGTCCCTAAACATAGAGCTGCATAATAATTATAAATGATTGAAATGTGTTCTGTAGCATGAATGCAACATCATTTAATCAACCAAGCATCTTCATGTAATTATACCAATTTTTTGTGTGTATTCTTCCACTTTATATTGTATGTTGGTTTTACATACATATAAATGTAATAGATTGCTAATAGAACTTTCCACATAGGATAACATATCTCCACAAAGATAACATGTAGTATTCTTAGACTATATATGGCTAAACTAGAAACTAGTTAGCTATTCCTCAATTGGCTTGCTTCCAGTTTTTTCTCTTACAAACAGTGGTGCAACAAACATCCTTGAATGTACCTCTTCATGTAGATAGGTAAATGTTTCTCTACAATAGACACTAAGAGGTGGAAATCTCAGGATGTGAAGGTGTACACATTTTCAATATTAATAAATATTGCCAATTGGTCCTCCAAAGTGGTGTACTAATTATCAAAAAGAATCCATATTCTCACACACTCTCCAGCACTTGATAGTATCAAAGTTTTAAATCTTTATCAAATTTGATCAGTGAAAACTTGTTTTTGTAGTTGACTTTCCCTGATTAAGCATCTTTTTACTACATTTGTTGAATGGTCTGGTTATATTCTTTGCCCACTTTTCTATTGGGTTAAAATTTTACATAGTAATTTTCAGAGTTTCCAAAACATAAATTCTGGATATCAAGTTTTATGCGAAACATGCTGCAGATATTTCCCCAGGTATGTCAGCATGTGCATTTTAAAAACTCTTGGTACATATTTCCAAACATCCCTACAGCAAAGATGTTACTAATGTACACTCCTACCATATAAGTTGCCATCTGTAACAATCATGATTTCTGTCTCGTGGATAGAGTTCTGGAGTTTAACAAGCCTAGTGGCATACATTATATTTCAATTCTAAAAATAAGGTTGCTCCATTTTGTAGTGGTTAAAGAATTAGGCTCTTCCTCATCTGTAAAATGGAGATGCTAACAGAACTTTCCACATAGGATTATTATAAAGAATAAATGAAATAATATCTATAAAGTTACTAAGAGAGGGTGTTACATGTAATAGGCACTTATTAAATGTTGGCTACAATAATAATATTTAAAATTATTATTCTTACTACTACTACTATACTACTATATTACAATAGTCACAATAATAGTACTATGTGCCAGATATTAGCTTGGATGTATTACATTCTGTTTGTCATCAGATGGTCATAATTCTGTGATGAAGATATTATTAGTCCCATTTTATAGGTGAGAAAATTAAGACTAAGAGGATTCATGACTTGCCAATATTACACAACTAGGAAGTAGCAAAACTATGACTAGAACTAGACCCATCAACACTCTTTCCACTGAAACTTGAGGTGGTACTTCTGGAAGGAGGGTGCCATACTAACCTTGGGAAAAGAGATGAGGCCATGCAAGGGTTAGGAGGCCTGAGTGAATGTATAATAAGTGAATGAGTCAGTGAGTAAGCAAAGGGATGGTTGAATTAAATAGTAGAGCATTAATGTGACCCAGTAAGTTAATGACTGATCAAATAAATTAATAAATGGAAAGAGAACTGGAGAACTCCAAATCAATTGCATTAAATAAAATATTGACTAGCCAAGAAGTAATTTAAAATAAATTCTTTTCATCCCCATCTCTACTCCCACAGGAGACCATGTCTTTGGTTATGACCAGTTTTTTAGGGACAAAATCATGGAGAAGAAACAGGACCACACCTATCGTGTTTTCAAGACTGTGAATCGCTGGGCTGATGCATACCCCTTTGCTGAACACTTCTTTGAGGCATCTGTGGCCTCAAAGGATGTGTCTGTCTGGTGCAGTAATGACTACCTGGGCATGAGCCGGCACCCTCGGGTCTTGCAAGCCACACAGTGAGTAGTAGGGTCTGAGCCATGATGAGCCCACAGGGAGATATCCAGAGAAGAGCCAAAGCCACATATAGAAGGAAAAGGCAGAGCTGATGGTGGAAACCTGGGTTCCACCCAACACCCCTTTTGTCTCAAGGTCTTTCAACAAATCTAATCCTTGGACAGGAACTAAGTCAACAAGCCTAGTTATCCAAACTCTTTGGTGTCCAGTGCTACAAAGGAGAGGATGAGAAATCGAACAAGTTGCACTCTCCATGAGTTCTTACTCTGGCTACAGAATGAGTATTACCAGAGATGGTATTCAACCTTCTCTAAAAGATCTTCCAAGCTAATCAAGACCAATCTAGCTTCTCCTTCTCTCCCTGAGTGCTTTCAGCCTAAGAAGGAAGGTCCATTTCTCCCCATTGCCCCTATACCGACCTCTACTTTGTCATATAGGACACAACTCATAGAGAATCACTAAGTTAATATTGACCCCTATCAAGGAAGAGAAATCTACACAGTTTCTCAGTATCTGACAAGAGTTTCTTCTCCTTGCTTCCCCTGTTTTCTCCTGGCCAGAGAGATCCTGCAGCGCCATGGAGCTGGAGCTGGTGGCACCCGCAACATCTCGGGTACCAGTAAGTTCCATGTCGAGCTGGAGCAAGAGCTGGCTGAGCTGCACCAGAAGGACTCAGCCCTGCTCTTCTCTTCCTGCTTTGTGGCCAATGACTCCACTCTCTTCACCTTGGCCAAGATCTTGCCAGGTAAGCCCAGAGCCAAAACTTTGTTCAGGGCTAGTATCCTGCATCCAGGCTTACTGTCTCCATCAGCCCTTCCCTGTCTTCTGAGTTCACTTGCTCCCATTGCTCTTTGTTCTTACCCACCCTGCATACCCTCAACACTGTATGACTGTATCCTAACCTCACTGAAGGGTAACATCACAAATTTGTCATTTCCCAACTCAATTGCACTCAACACTTATAAATAGTCCTTTTATATCCCTATATCAGCTTTTTCAAACTTTCTTTCCCCTTCTAAAACCTGTGGCTATCTCCTCCTTCACTCTTAGCAAATAATCTCACATCTTACAACACAAATAAAACAGAAGCCACCAAACAGGAGGTCCTTTAACTTATAGCCCCTAAACCCACAAATTCACCTCACTGCTCATCTACCCTTTTTCATTCTCTCTCCTGCCTAAAGCTAATCTCTTCACTTGTACACCAGATCTCATCTGAATCCCATCTTCCCATTCTCCCATCCTCTAACCAGTAGCATCCTCAACTCATGTGCCTATCAATTCTTCCATCATAGCCCAATCCCAGATAAATGCAACTCTCCACCTTCTCTATGTCAATACTGGTATTACATAATTACTTAGATGGGAGCCACTAATAATTCATGGTCCCCAAGCTCTACCATCTTCTATTCTTTCTGGCAATCCTGTTTCCATAGTCAGCCCTCCAAATCTCCAAGGAAATTTTGCCAAACCCCATTCTCGCCAAGGAAATTTTGCCAAACCCCATTCTCTTCAGCTCTCTTACACCTCCACCTCACCTCCACTCACAGCAGATTACTTTGTCTCCTACCACACAGAAAACAGAAGACCCTAGGCAGCAATGTCCTCAACTTCTTGCCTCAAACTACCTATAAACTCATGAGCATTCTCACATGGCCTCTTTTCATTCCTTATCTCCTATCACAGTAGAAGAGGTGCCATTTTTCTTGTTGACTAATTCTTACATTGGCACTCTGTGTGTCCTCTACCTCATCAGGAATCTTGATCTATGAGTTCCCTCTCTCCCTCATGTATCTTTAGCCTCTCCTGCTCTTTAAACATGTTGAAGTCTCTTGCATCTCAAAAAAAATTTTTTTTCCTCTTCACTCTCTAGTTACTCCCATTCTGTCCCCTCCTTATAACAGGCAAACTGCTTGAGAAAAGTCTCCACACTTGCTACACATTTCCTCACTTCTTGAAAAAATTTCAGCACACTATAAACATCTCTACTGCTTCTTAGAAACTTTCTTCAAGACCACACATAACCCCAACTCAAGCCAATATCTTTGGAAATGTCTTCAGTAAACTCCTTCAGCCATTAGAATTCAACTTCTTTTCATTTCTTCTGCCACCATCCTAAGACCAGCATCATTTTCCTGACTTTACCTTTGCCTTCCTACAACATATTATTCACAAGAACCAGATGATATTTTAAAAATAAAAGCCTATCTTTGTTATTCCTCTGCCCTTTAATAGATTCCCACTTCCCTTCTCTTTATCATGCCTTCTAAAGCCTTCAATAATCTGGCCTCTACCTACCTCTTCAAATTCATCTTTTGACACCTCTCCTCACATTCTTTCATTCAGTAATATACTAATTCACATATTCATTCACTCACTTAAAATTCAGTAATTCTGTTTTTTTTTTTTTTAATCCGTTCATTTAAAAAGGTTTGCTTAACATCTCCTGTACACTTAGCCTTAATCTGGGTACCAGAAACAGAAAGATAAAAAGCTGTGATCCCTGCTCCCAAGAAACTTCCAGTCTACTTATCTTTCATAGCAGGTTCTCCAGGAAGTCATGCCTGATTTCCACAGGTAGAAGTGATCCCTTACTCTAATATAAGGCCACAGTTCCTTGATGTCAGTGCAGGTTCAGGGGCCCAGGAATCAATTCCATCCACCAATTTCCCATCTCTACTTGTTCTCCCACTATTGTCCAGTAAAAAGCCCTGGATTCCTCAGGTCCTAGACAAAAGTCTCCCCTTCTTTAGACTTAGCTTCCTCACTTGTACATTAAAGTGACTAGATTCCATGGTCACCAATTGCCCTTCTAGCTCTGACTTGTTATAAGGTTATGATTCAAATTGTGAAAGTCTAAGTATCTACCCTGTAATTATAAGCAGAGGTATACTATCTGGAAAAGGTGAGGTTTCATCTAAATCAGGAAGAATATATCATCAGTCCAAGTTAGCAAACATTCCCTCCGACAAATTCCTTTCTAAGGCTTAATCTTGGTGTCTGGGAATAGGAACGTAAGCCCTATTCTCAGGAAACTCTAGAGCATTCTTGGGAAATTTAAATTTCTTCCACCCCAAGAATCAAAGTCCAAGCCAGGGTTAAAATGCCTGGAGAGAAGAGTGTAGGGGTCAGAATTTCAGGGCAGAGGAGTTCTTCCAAGAGAGGAAGAGGTGTTACAAAGGCTTCCGGAGGAGGGAGAAGCTGAGCAGAGGCTTCATATGGAGGAAAAGATTAGCTCTTTGCTCCTGCCAAGTCAGTCTTGAAGTTGAAATGTGAATACTTGGATAGAAGCTTAAGCATTATGCATCTGGTTCTTCAGGGTGTGAGATTTACTCAGATGCAGGCAACCATGCTTCCATGATCCAAGGTATCCGCAACAGTGGAGCAGCTAAGTTTGTCTTCAGGCACAATGATCCTGACCACCTGAAGAAACTTCTAAAGAAGTCCAACCCTGAGACACCCAAAATCGTGGCCTTCGAGACTGTTCACTCCATGGACGGTAAGTGTACGTATGAGTGTATGTTTACTAACATTGGTCTCACAAAAACTATGATGATAATGATAATAGCTAACATTTATAGAATGCTTATTATGTACCAAGCAAAATTATTAGTATTTCACATGTATTAATTCACTTAATCTTCACAACAATTCTGAGGTAAATGTTATTATGAGGAAAACTGAGACACCAAGAAGTGAAGTGACTTGCCCAAGGTCACATAGACAGTAAATGCCAAAGGATGGAGAGAGCTATTATACTGATTTCAAAGGTTAAGAAACTGAAGTGCAGAGAGAGTACCCAAATTACCTTGGCTGGCTCAGTAAACTGGTGCCAAAGTGTATATCTGAACCCTAGGATGTATGAGTCCAATTCCTTCGTACAATGCTCCTTCCATTAGAAATGATGTGCAGATCAATCATCCCAGTGTCTGGTTCCTGCAGCATAAATTTTCACAAACCGGTTCCTGGGAGATTTTTTAGGGTCCAATATGTAGCACTGGAATCAAAACAGGTTTTCAAGTCAGATCTTGGTTCAAATCCTACCTTTAGCACTTACCAGCTCAGTGACCTTGAGTAACTCTTTAACTCTCTAAACTTCAACTTTCCTCAAGGTAAAATATCTGATCAAAAGAGATGATGGAAGACATTCTATTTATCATGATCTAAGTAGAAATAAATCACCTTTATCATCCTACCTCTTTCCTTTCCCTAACTGAAACAATGCTCAAATCATTGTATTGCTGTCCCTCTTAGGCAGAAATCATCTATTTTAGGCATAATCTTCTGGGTTTATTAAAGCAAAGAGATCCTCAATTCATTTTAATCTGTCACTTTTCCAAGTGAAACAAAGGAGAGTCCACTGTACTCTCAGATTTAGCCAGTGTAAGTGCCATCACATCAAGTAATGGTGATGCACAAGCTTTTGAACCAAACTATCCATGTTCAAATCCCAGCATTACAACTTACTAGCTTGGACAAGTTTCTTAATTGCTGTGTGTCAATTGCCTTATCTTTAAAAATTGAGATGATAATTAATGGAGTAGCTGAGAATATTTAAGTGAGTGAATATATATAAAAACTTATTGTCATGCCCTTGTCCACATTTCTACAACCAGCAATGATCATATTTCTACCACTGAGACTACTTTAAATCATTATTTCTGTAGTGAAAACCAGAAATAATGAATGTTAGGACCATTCTACTTCCTTACATTTGCAAATGAATGGTTCTTTATTTAGTGAATGGTGGAAACCCTGCTGAAACTGTCAATTTAGGGCTGAATTCCTCTCATTGAAATGATGTTTGAACCATTACACTGTCCTCTTAGTCTTGGACTCCAACTCTTGTGGTTTTCTCCCCTCCTATTGTCCCACCAGTGGCTCACAAACTTTAATCCTAGCCTGGAGTCCCTGTTCCCACATGAAGAAGTTTCTGTTGTATTCCACTTCCCTGCACCATTAGTTTCCAGGAATGGGGAATGACAGATGTATGGGTTCTTGTATATGTAGAGTGGTCACAATATCTATGCATGAAATTCACAGACATTTGAAGACCTTATAAACAATTATCAGCATAGAATAACAGGGGAAAATGGTAAATCTGCATGGAAAATGTACAGGAACATACAGATTACTTCTATTTCACTTTCATTCAATACATTGAGCCTGAGTCTATGGGAGGGTACCCTCAGGTAACAAAATTGACAGGTTGAGAAAAAAATATTTCCCACAGAGACAGAAAAGATAGAGGCACAAAAAAACTCAGAAAGAGACAGAGATACAGAGAAAAAAGTCTAAAGTCAGAAAGGTAGACATGAAGGGATACAAACAATAAGAGAGAACAGAAGTGAGAGAGGAAGGTGAGTGAGGGAAGGAGGGATATAGACACTAACAAAGAGACAGAGGAAGTGGGGAGAGGAGAGAGGAAAAACAAAGACAGAGATAGAAAATAGAGACACAGAAACAAATTTGGAAATAGTCATAAAAAGAGACTGGCAAAAAGTCATAAACACAGAAATATGGAAGACCAGTGAAAAAACAATATTGACACAGCTGACAACAACACTTGGCAGACAGGGTGAGTGAGATCTGAAAACATTAACCTGGAGCAAAAGGAGAATTTTTTTAAATTTATTTAAACAAAGGCATCATATAGGCTAGTGCCAATACTTGATGGAAATACACAGACTTGTGGTGGGGCGGGGGCGGGGAGGCAGAGAGAGGCTGGCAAATAGCATAAGCAAGAGGACAGATATCATCAGAATGAAGTAAAAATAGAAAGAAAAGTAAGCCTTAATCACAGGCTGGGGAAAATGCACACATACACAACTTGGGTGGGAGTAGGGTGAACTCAGTCGACACATATGAAGAAGTCTGGCATAGCCCCAACTAAGGGTGCACACCCTCCTCCTTTCCCAACCTATAGTTGTTATGCGCCACAAATTCCATGCTGGAGATGGAGCTGGAGAAGGGTTATGATCTACCTCTATTCATGGCTTTGCTCAGGTGCCATCTGTCCCCTTGAGGAATTGTGTGATGTGGCCCATCAGTATGGGGCTCTGACCTTCGTGGATGAAGTTCATGCTGTAGGACTGTATGGGTCCCGGGGTGCTGGGATTGGGGAGCGTGATGGAATTATGCACAAGATTGACATCATCTCTGGAACTCTTGGTAAGTGAGTCCCTTGGGTTACCCTTATATACAATCCAGAAAGGAAGTCCCTAGAAGAACTTTTTCTTCCTCCTCCACAAAGTTGCAAAGGCTATTTGGGTAGAATTTATGACCCAGGCTATAGAACATTTGGATTCTCTCCTCCCACTCCCATATCACTGCAAAATTGCTGACAAAGTCTGGGAGGATTTTTTGAGAAGACCCCTGAGCTGGGCCAAATTACTAAGTTCAATTCATTGGGTGGAGTTGTGGATCAAAACTCCTTCCCCATCCCAGTTCCAAGCTCCATTTAGCTCTACTTTTGGATCTAACCAGTTGAAGGTCCCCACCCAGCTCCCGCATATCTAGTCATTACACATGGCAGGGCTTACAAGTCCTACCTCAAAGCAGCATAACTATCAGCTCTGTCTGCTTGTCACAGACAAGAAAGATGATAAGGGAGTCTGGAGCTCCAGCTTCTAGTGTACTGCCTTGAGTTACCCTGTTCCTCAGGGGGCTGATAATAGGATCTGTGCATAACCTCCTCATTCTCCTCCTTGTCTCCAGGCAAAGCCTTTGGCTGTGTGGGTGGCTACATTGCCAGCACCCGTGACTTGGTGGACATGGTACGTTCCTATGCTGCTGGCTTCATCTTCACCACTTCACTGCCTCCCATGGTGCTCTCTGGGGCTCTGGAATCCGTGCGACTGCTCAAAGGAGAGGAGGGCCAAGCCCTGAGGAGGGCCCACCAACGCAATGTCAAGCACATGCGTCAGCTACTAATGGACAGGGGCCTTCCTGTCATTCCATGCCCCAGCCACATCATCCCCATTCGGGTGAGAGTCCCACATTCCCCATTGCCTTCTCCACCATCTCTCCTGGGAGCCTTCCCAAAACCAGCAAACTGAAACCTGTTCCTGTCAGCTGTTTCCTTGTTAACCAACCTCCTTATCATCAGTTTTCTTTCCCTTTTGGAAAATTATCAGTCATTCTGGATTAACTAGTCTTTTTTTTTTTTTAACATTAGTTATTATCTCATGCTTAGTAGACTGTACTGTTCATTGGGCTAATGCAGTGTTCCTTTGAAAGACTACTTTTGCAAATATGTTTAATTAACCCAGTGACAACACTCCAGAAGTCACTTGGGGTTTTATCTTCTTACTCAGAACTACCCTAAATTAACATAGCTAGGTATGCTTCTTCTGCAAACAGCTTCAAGACAAGGTCCCTAGAAGCACTTCTACCCCCTTTAATTTTTAAATTGAAGTATAGTTGACTTGGGGCTTTTCTGGTAGCTCGGTTGGTAAAAAAGCTACCTCCACTGCAGGAGACCCCAGTTCGATTGCTGGGTCTGGAAGTTCCCCTAAAGAAGGGATAAGCTACCCACTTCAGCATTCTTGGGCTTCCCTGGTGGCTTAGATGGTAAAGAATCTGGGTGCAATGAGGGAGACCTGGGTTCAGTCCCTGAATTGGGAAGATGCCCTGGAGGAGGGGGCATGGCAACCCACTCCAGTATTGTTGCCTGGAGAATCCCAATGGGCAGAGGAGCCTGGCGGGCTACAGCCCATGGGGTCATAAATAACTGGGCAAAACTGAGCTAATAAGCACAGCATAGCATATAGTTGACTTACAATATTGTGTTAGTTTCAAGTGTACAGAAAAGTGATTCAGTTACATATTTTTTTCAGATTATTTTCCATTAATTCACTGTGTTATATAGTAAATCCTTGTTGCTTATCTATTTTATGGGTAGTAACTTTTATCTGTTAATCCCATCAGTTCAGTTCAGTTCAGTCACTCAGTAGTGCCTCTTTGCTATTCCATGGACTGCAGCATGCCAGGCTTCCCTATCCATCACCAACTCCTGGAGCTTACTCAAACTCACGTCCATTGAGTGGTGATGCCATCCAACCATCTCATCCTCAGTCATCCGCTTCTCCTCCCACCTTTAATCTTTCCCAGCATCAGAGTCTTTTCAATAGACTCAGTTCTTCGCATCAGGTGGCCAAAGTATTGGAGTTTCAGGTTCAGCATCAGTTCTTCCAATGAATATTCAGGACTGATTTCCTCTAGGATGGCCTGGTCGTATCTCCTTGCTGTCCAAAGGACTCTCAAGAGTCTTCCCCAACACCACAGTTTGAAAGCATCAATTCTTTGGCATTCAGCTTTCTTTATAGTCCAACTCTCACATTCATTCATGACTACTGGAAAAACCAAAGCTTTGACTAGACACACCTTTATTGGCAAAGTGATCTCTCTGCTTTTTAACATGCTGCCTAGGTTGGTCACAGCTTTTCTTCCAAGGAGCAAGCATCTTTTAATTTCATGGCTACAGTCACTATCTGCAGCGATTTTGGAGCCCCCAAAAATAAAGTTTGTCACTGTTTCCATTGTTTCCCCATCTATTTGCCATAAAGTCATGGGACCAGTTGCTAAGATCTTAGTTTTATGAAAGTTGAGTTTTAAACCAAATTTTTCACTCTCCTCTTTCACTTTCATCAAGAGGCTCTTTAGTTCTTTTTTGTTTTCTGCCATAAGGGTGGTGCCATCTGCATATCTGAGGTGACTGATATTTCTCCTGGCAATCTTGATTCCAGCTTGTTCTTCATCCAGCCCAGCATTTATACAGCCTTGACTTACTCCTTTCCTGATTTGGAGCCAATCTGTTGTTCCATGTCCAGATCTAACTGTTGCTTCTTGACCTGCATACAGATTTCTCAGAAGTAGTAGTCAGGTAGTCCCATCTCTTAAATAATTTTCCACAGTTTATTGTGATCCACACAGTCAAAGGCTTTGGTGTAATCAATAAAGCAGAAGAAGATGTTTTTCTGGAACTGTCTCACTTTTTCAATGATCCAACAGATGTTGGCAATTTGATCTCTGGTTTCTCTGCCTTTTCTAAATCCAGCTTGAAAATCTAGAAGTTTATGGTTCATGTACTGTTGAAGCCTTGCTTGAGGAATTTTGAGCATTACGTTTTTAGTGTGTGAGTTAAGTGCAATTGTGCAGTAGTTTGAGGATTCTTTGGCAATGCTTTTTTGGGGGATTGGAATGAAAACTGACATTTTCCAGTCCTGTGGCCACTGCTGAGTTTTCCAAATTTGCTGACATATTGAGTGCAGCAGTTTCACAGCATCATCTTTTAGGATTTGAAATAGCTCGACTGGAATTCCATCACCTCCACTAGCGTTGTTCATAGTGATGCATCCTAAGGCCCACTTGACTTCACATTCCAGGATGTCTGGCTCCAGGAGAGTGATCTGGGTTGTGAAGTGATTATCTGAGTTGTGAGGATCTTTTTTGTATAGTTCTGTATATTCTTGCCACCTCTTCTTAATATCTTCTGCTTCTGTTAGGTCCATACCACTTCTGTCCTTTGTTGTGCCCATCTTTGCATAAAAGAGTCCCTTGATATCTCTAATTTTCTTGAAAAGATCTCTAGTTTTTCACATTCTATTGTTTTCCTCTATTTCTTTGCATTGATCACTGAAGAAGCCTTTTTTAATCTCTCCTTGCTCTTCTTTGGAACTCTTCATTCAAATGGGTATATCTTTCCTTTTCTCCTTTGCCTTTCACATCTCTTCGTTTCACAGCTATTTGTAAGGCTTCCTCAGACAACCATTTTGCCTGTTTGAATTTCTTTTTCTTGGGGATAGTCTTGATCCCTGTCTCCTGTACAATGTCATGAACTTCCATCCATAGTTCTTCAGGCACTCTGTCTATCATATCTAATCCTTTGAATCTATTTCTCACCTCCAATGTATAATTGTAAGGGATTTGATTTAGGTCATACTTGAATGGTCTAGTGGTTTTCCCCCACTTTCTTCCATATAAGTCTGAATTTGGCAATAAGGAGTTCATGATCTGAGCCACAGTCAGCTCCTGGTCTTGTTTTTGCTGCCTGCATAGAGCTTCTCCATCTTTGCCTGCAAACAATATAATCAATCTGATTTCGCTGTTGACCATCTGGTGATGTCCGTGTGTAGAGTCTTCTCTTGTGTTGTTGGAAGAGGGTGTTTGCTATGACCAGTGTGTTCTCTTGGCAAAACTCTATTAGCCTTTGCCATGCTTCAATCTGTCCTCCAAGGCCAAATTTGCCTGTTACTCCACGTGTATTTTGACTTCCTACTTTTGCATTCCAGTCCCCTATAATGAAAATGACAACTTTTTTGGGTGTTCATTCTAGGTCTTGTGGTCTTCATAGAACCATTCAACTTCAGCTTCTTCAGCATTACTGGTTGGGGCATAGACTTGGATTACTGTGATATTGAATGCTTTGCATTGGAAATGAACAGAGATCATTCTGTTGTTTTGGGGATTGCATTCAAGTACTGAATTTTGGGCTTTTTTGTTGACTATGATGGCTACTCCATTTCTTCTAAGGGATTCTTGCCCACAGTAGTAGATATAATGGTCATCTGAGTTAAATTCACCCATTTAGTTTTAGTCCATTTTAGTTCGCTGATTCCTAAAATGTTGATGTTCACTCTTGTCATCTCCTGTTTGACCACTTCCAATTTGCCTTGATTCATGGACCTAACATTCCCGGTTCCTATGCAATGTTGTTGTTTACAGCGTTCGACTTTACTTCCATCACCAGTCACATCCACAACTGGGTGTTGTTTTCGCTTTGGCTCCATCTCTTCATTCTTTCTGGAGTTGTTTCTCCACTGATCTCCAGTAGCATAATTGGGCACCTACCGACCTGGGAAGTTCATCTTTCAGTGCCCTATCTTTTTGCCTTTTCCTACTGTTCATGGGGTTTTCAAGGCAAAAAAACTGAAGTGGTTTGCCATTCCCTTCTCCAGTAGACCATGTTTTGTCAGAACTCTCCACAATGACACGTACGTCTTGGGTGGCCCTACACAGCATGGCTCATGGTTTCATTGAGTTAGACAATGCTGTGATCCATGTGATCAGATTGGTTAATTTTCTGTGAGTTTGGTTTTCATGCTGTCTGCCCTCTGATGGAGAAGTATAAGAAGCTTATGGAAGCTTCCTGATGGGACAGACTGACTGAGGGGGAAATGGAGTCTTGTTCTGATGGGTGGGGCCATGCTCAGTAAATCTTTAATCCAATTTTCTGTTGATTGGCAGGGCTGTGTTCCCTCCCTATCATTCACATACTCCTAATTTATCCCTCCCTTATACCTCATTGTTGTTGTTCAGTCACAAAGTCATGTCTAACCAACTCTTGTGACCCCATGGACCATAGACTGCCATAGACTTCTCTATCCATGGGATTTCTCAGGCAAGAATACTGGAGTGGGTTGTTATTTCCTTCTCCAGGGAATCTTCCCAACCCAGTGATCAAACCCAAGTCTCCTGTATTAGCAGGCAGATTCTTTATGACTGAGCCACCTGGGAAGCCCCTCTTTCCCCTTAGGCATCCATAAGTTTATTTTCTATGAGTATGTTTCTGTTTTGGTTATAGATTCATTTGTATTATTTTTTAAGATTCCACATATAAGTGATATATTTGTCTTTCTCTGTCTGACTCACTTCACTTAGTATAATATTCACTAGGTCCATCCATGTTTCCACAAATGAAAATATTTCACTTCTTTGTGGCTAATATTCAATTTTATGCATGTATGCACATATGTATGGAGAAGGCAATGGCACCCCACTCCAGTACTCTTCCCTGGAAAATCCCATGGATGGAGGAGCCTGGTAGGCTGCAGTCCATGGGGTCGCTAAGAGTCAGACACGACTGAGAGACTTCACTTTCACTTTTCACTTTTATGCATTGGAGAAGGAAATGGCAACCACTCCAGTGTTCTTGCCTGGAGAATCCCAGGGACGGGGGAGCCTGGTGGGCTGCCATCTATGGAGTCGCACAGAGTCGGACATGACTGAAGCGACTTAGCAGCAGCAGCAGCAGCACATATGTATATGTGTATGTGTGTATACACACATACACACCCCACATGTTCTTAAACCAATTATGTGTTGATGGGAACTTGAGTTGTTTCCATGTCTTGGCTATTGTAAGTAGAGTTGTGAACATTGGGATGCATGTATCTTAAGTCAGATTGCTGCCACTGAGAAACTCCTTGATAAGAGATTCTAGACCTGCCACTGACTAAGACACTTATGAAAATATATGCCCCCAAGTTCAGTGGAGTTCCTTGATCTGATTCCCTCCACCTACTTAATAGAGCTAGCAATAGTGGGGCCAGGGGAGCAGATACTGACAAGCTTTTCTCCCGGGTCCAGGTGGGTGATGCAATGCTGAACACCAGGATCTGTGATCTCCTGCTCTCCAAGTATGGCATCTATGTGCAGGCCATCAACTACCCAACTGTCCCCCGGGGTGAGGAGCTGCTGCGCTTGGCACCCTCCCCCCACCACAGCCCTCAGATGATGGAAGACTTTGTGGGTAAGTCCTCAACATGGGGACACCTATTCCCTGGTGGCTCAGAGGTTAAAGCGTCTGCCTCCAATGTGGGAGACCTGGGTTCGATCCCTGGGTCAGGAAGATCCCCTGGAGAAGGAAATGGCAACCCATTCCAGTATTCTTGCTTGGAGAATCTCATGGATGGAGAAGCCTGGTAGGCTACAGTCCACGGGGTCGCAAAGAGTCGGACACCACTGAGCGACTTCTCTTTCCTTTCTTTTCTTTCCTTTCCTTTCCTCAACATGGGTGTCTACAGCACTCTTCTTTCCTTCAGCCTCATTATCTTAAGAAGACAATGGATGCCGTTCAGTTTAAAAATATATTTCTGAAACATCTATTATGTGCTAGACCCTATACTGGGGTCATAAATGAATAAGAAACAGTTCCTGTACTCATAGGGCTTCAGTTTGGTTGAGGAGACCATAGCAGACTCAAACAATGACTTCAAGGAGTGATTGAAGTTCAACAGAGAGAATGCATGGGGGAGTTGTAGGAGCAGAAGAGGGGCCTGGCTTCAGGACAGGCTTCTTAGTGGAGGTGACAACCTGAGCTGAGTCTTGCAAAGGGGTGTGGTATTGGACCAAGAGAAGAAAGAGGATGCAGAAGAGATATTCCCAGTAGAAGCAAGAGCATGGAGAAAGACAAGTAAGAGAATCAGAAGTAGGCTTGGACATATCAAGAACAAGCAAATATTACTGGAATGTAGGAAAGTAAGAATGGAATAAGGTAGGGGAGTGTTTACCTATGAATCTGCAAAGACAACACACAGTTTGGAGGCTTGTAGAACTGAATAGCTTGGGTTTTATCCTTAAGGTGCCCAATTCACCTGAAGTTTACTGGATTCCTTCTAGATACAGGGCCAGCATAGAGCAGGTTCTTATTCTAGGTCTGTTGGGTGAAAGACACATAGGCAGTTGATGGCATAGCAAAGGAGACAGATATAAACACGGGTGGTACTGGTCCAGTGTGGTGAGCTCCAGTACTCTGGGAGCTAAAAGGAGAGTGTTCATTTATGGCTAGAGAAGGTAAGAAGGGTGAAATTAAGTAGGCTTCATAGGTAAGGAAATCCTTCTGCTGTACCTTGAAGTACCTGTGGTATGGTGTAAGAAGGATATTTCAGAACAAGGGAATTTGATAAGCATAGACCTAGAGATAGGAAAGCAGAGGGCATACATTAGCTACAGCATTTTGTTTGTCTGGAGCATAGGCAGAATGAGAGTACTAGGAAAACAAGACAGGTAGACGCCATACATTCATTCATTTAAAAGCATCAAATAATGCTAGCCAACACTTATTAAGTATTTACCATGTGTCAAGAACTGTTCTAAATACTTTACATGTATTAACTCATCTAATCCTCATGGGGTAGACATGGTATTATTAGCATTTCCATTTTATATATATAGAAACTGAGGTATCAAAACATATAAAAAACTGGTCCAAAGTGACATAGCCACTAGGTTTGAACTGGAGAATCTGCATCTACCTCCATGCTCATACCACTAGGTCTCATGCCACATACCATCTCTGAGCTAATGATCTAGACTTCTGGACCTCTTGCTCAGCCTTCTTTGTGCTAGGCTTCAATTATAGAGCTTTTAGTATTCTCAGTTCTCTAAGTGTCCACTTATGCTGGGCTTTTGCAGGAGAGAAATATGAGAGGCATTCACCATGACTCCACCAGTCAGCCCTTCAAAGTTATAGCCAACCCATCATGAAATCTTGCAAATGTTCTCTACAATCTCTCTCAAATCTCATTTCTCCATTGCTACTTTTTAAATCCATGTCAATGTGATTTCTTCCTAACTAATTTTCCTGCTTTTCTCTAATCCTTTATCCATACTGACCATCAGAGGGATTTTTCTAAAAATCTGATCATATAGCTCCCTAGTTTAAATCTCTTCATAGTTCCCTACTGTCTAGACTAGAGCAGTGGTCTCCAAGGTGAGGTATGCAAGATCATCCATAGGGTAAGGGGATTTATTAGAATTGTATATTTACTTTTTGTCTTAAAAAATAGGAAATTAAGCATTACCTATACTGATCTCTAATATATAGACTGACAATTATATATGTATGTATTATATAAAAAATACATACATTGGAGGTAGGTATTAGAACTTTTGTACTAATAAGATGTATAGCCCCCAAACTGGAGACACTGGCCTGGAGAATAGTCAAACCTCCTTGGCATAGCATTCAGTGCCTTCAACATGGTGATCTCTATGCTTTCTCTTCTTCCCCACATTCATTTTATTTCTCCAGCTACTCTGAATGACTTACAGTTCCCTTACTTAGCTCTAGCCTCTTACCCCTGGGATTTTGTTAATGATGCTTCCTTCTGAGTGGAATGCCTTCCTTCATCCCTTACTCTGACTTACCTCTTTTCATCTTCTAGATGTAATCAGGCATCTTTCATTCATTCTTTCAACACATAGTTATCAAGTACCTACTGTGTGCTAGATACTGTTCCAGGTGCTGGGGATTCAGTACTAAACAACAGATACAAAATCTCTATCCTTCTGGAGCTTACATACTAGTAGGAGATAATAGAAAAAGGAACACTTAAAAATAAGTGCAAATTAAATAGCATGGTAATTCTAAGCATTTATGGGGGAAAATATAGCAGGAAAAAGGGGATAGAAAGTGCTGGGGGCGGGTACATGGGCTAGCTTGGAGAGGAAGGTTGAAGCCTTAAATAGAGTGCTATGTGTAGAGACCACCAAAGTGACACTTGAGCAAAGATATAAAGGAAGTGAAGGAGTCAGCTGGGAAGAAATCTAAGAAAAGAGCATCCCAGGCAGAGAGAACACCCTAAAACAGGTAAGACCCTAACACAGCAGTATTCCTCTTGTATTTGAATAAGTAGATGAGTATGGATGGAATGGTGTGAATTAGAGGGAAAGAGAGAGAAAACTGAGGAGGAGCAATATGGACCAGACAGTGTAGGGTACTGCAGGCCACTGGAAGGGTTATGGCTTTAACTCTGAAAGTGAAAGAAAAGTGAAGTCGCTCAGTCATGTCCAACTCTTTGCGACCCCGTGGACTGTAGCCTACCACGCTCCTCCGTCCATGGGATTTTCCAGGCAAGAGTACTGGAGTAGGTTGCCATTTCCTTCTCCAGAGGATCTTCCTGACCCAGGGATCGAACCCGCGTCTCCCACATTGTAGGCAGACGCTTTACTGTCTGAGCCACCAGGGAACTCTGAAATAGAAAGCCTTCAGAAGGATTTAAGCAGATGAGTAACATATCTGAATCTGATTCAGGTTTCAAGAGTTTCTCTGACTTCTATGTTGAGAATAGACTGAAAGAGTGGGAGCAGGGAGATCCATTAGGGGGCTATTGTGATATTCCAGGTTAAGAAATAATGGTGACAAAAGAAGGGATTAAAACTCCCAAGCCATTGGATGTCACATAGCAAATAATTTGCTTTTTAATAAAAAATCTTCAGAATTAAAAAATGAAAAACAAATGATAGTGGCTCAGACCTGAGGATAGCATTGGTGGTAAGAAGTGGTCAGATTTTGAAGGTAGAACCAATGGTTTTTGCTAATAGACTGGATGTGTCATAGGAGAGAAAGAGAAAAATAAAGGATAGCTCGAATATTTTTGTACTGAGCAACTGGCATTGCCACCAACTGAGATGGTTAACGCTGAAAGTAAGGTAGACTTGGTGGAGGGTAGGGAGATCAGTATTACTGCTCAGTTGTGCTCATGTTAAGTTACAGATGCCTATTAGATATCCAGGTGAAGATACAGAAAGGTGGATATACAAGTCTAGAATTCAGGAAAGAGCTTTGGGCTAGATATGAAAATTTCAGAATCACCAGCATATACATGGTTTTTAAAGCCATGAAACTAGATGAGATCACACAGGGAGTAAGCATGAAAAAAGAGCCAGGGACAGAGCCCTGGGACACAGCTGAGGTACTTCTGGCAGAGAGATCAGATTCTGTCCTCTGGGCTCCCCACTCCCTCTAGGAAAAACCCCTGCCCCAGGCTCCCAGGTCACAATACTGATGACACTGTGTGTTTACTGTCAGTGTCATCTTCCTCACCAGGCTGAGTTTCCAAGTAGATGGATTCACTTCTTGAGTTACACCATGTCATGTACTTACAAAGTGGTTCAGGCCAGGCCAGTACAGCTTCAAATTATGTCACATGAGTGCTTCTCAAACTTTTATATATCACAGCACCCATACGCAAATGGTAATATTCACATCACACAAAGGAGCAAACTAATGAGGCTATTTCTAGTTCTGAGATATCTCAAAGGGTTGAGGGGATCAATATCTTGGCACATCTGTAATGTGGCACAGGGATTAAGACATACTCTAACCAATTATTTCCCTCCCTTCCCCTCATCACCTTCAGAGAAGCTGCTAGAAGCCTGGACTGAGGTGGGACTCCCCCTCCAGGATATATCTATAGCTGCCTGCAATTTCTGCCGCCGTCCTGTACACTTCGAGCTCATGAGTGAGTGGGAACGTTCCTACTTTGGGAACATGGGGCCCCAGTATGTCACCACTTATGCCTAAGAAACCAGCTGCTTTGGATCCCCACTCCACCTGCACTTCACTTGAAGCTGGGCCGCCTCCTGTCCTCTGCTTTGTGTGCCTTTAGCTGACTTGAGACTGAAAATAAAGAGCAAAGTGTAGCATTTGTAGCTCTTTGTTTGACAGAGAACAGATAACTGCATTATACCTGTCTCCCTCAGACAAGTGGCAGAGCCATGAGGAAACCACCGATCACCCGTTGATCTGACCATCCCATTTTACTGAGAGGGAAACTGAGATTCAGAGAGGGAGAGGCCAAAAACTACACAGTGAGTTGTACAAAGAGCCAGGACACTTGGAAGATTTATATTAAATGGCTCTTTCCCCATGGTTTCACCAAAAATCCAGAGATTGACTCTTCATTTGTAGACATGAAAACTTTGGCCCCAGGTAGCCCCTGAAGCAAGGAGATGGAATCAGCCCAAATCAATCTGCCTGGAGGAAAGGAGTGGTTCCCCAAAAGCTTGAAGGTATTTTCCAACAAAGAGAATGGATATTCTCCTCAATCCATTATCCTCTTTCCTTTCCACAGTACCTTATAGAACAGTACTTATCAGTTCTATTTCCCAAGGTGGGAAAGAGGCTTGGCTATAGCAAGCAACTTGTTCAAGGCAAGGTTCCCAACCTCTCTAGGTCATAACACACTGAAAACACATGCATGGCACACTTGGGTGAATTAATATTTCCTGCTTAGGAGGCAATCTTTCCTAATACTTGTGCAATTAATTCCTGGTCCTGTCTGGCAACTCTAGGTGTGAGGGATCCATTTCTTTCCACCCTTTAACACATTTGTGGCAGCTGTGAGACATATCAGTTGGGAAACATTGGTTTAAAGCTACACAGCCCGGGGCTTCCCTGATGACTGTAAAGAATCCACCTGCCAATGCAAGAGACCCAAGTTCAATCATTGGGTCAGGAAGATCCCCTGGAGAAGGCAACAGCAACCCACTACAGTATTCTGCTTGGAGAATCCCATGGACAGAAGAGCCTGGCAGGCTACAGTCCATGGGGTCACAAAGAGTCAGACATGACTGAGTGATTAACACTTTCACACAGCCCACCTGAGCTTTCTGTCCCACCATACCCATCTCCCTTGATGACCCAACCTCAGCAGTACAGGAAACCTCAACTAAACAGAGCACCTTTATGGTGAGCACCACTCCTTCAACCCTTCTCCTTAGGAGTTCAAACCCAGGACTAAGATAACATCTCTAACTCAACTTTATGGGGCACATCCAAAATGTCCATATGACATGGTGCACTACAACAAAGACATGAACTTTATTTAGGCACAGATACATTTTCCAGCAAGGTAGGAAGGGGTTTAAAATTACAACTTCTTAGGGCAACTGCTTCCGGTGTACTTCTGAAAGGAAGGTGGGAAGTGGGGTAGGGGACTGGGTCACAAGCATTAAGGCACAAGAAGCTCACCAATGAGGAGGAACTAAGCAGGAAGAAAAGAGAAAAAAGGAGGCTTTGGAGGAAGAAAAAAAGAGAAAAGGGGAAGGGTCCTTGAGGAAGGCGGAAGAGGAAGAGGAGAAAGAGGAGGAAGAAAGGAGGTCTTGAGGAAGGAGGAGGCAGCTTAGGAGGAAGTTGGCCTCAGACCATACAAGGTTGATTATGTCAGACATCTTTAGGCCTGGGGTGATTCAGCTGGGCCTGCTCCAGAGGAAGAAATTGCAGCGGGAAGAGGGGTCAGTGGGAGGACCCTGGGGCCTGGCACACATGTAGAAGTGGCGGCCCAGGTTGGGTCCTGGCTTCTTTACAGTTCGCATTACACATGGCTCCCTGTGTCCCCCACAGAGGGGCATGGGCGAGGGTCCCCCCAGCAGAGACTTCCAGAATGAGGTCCGTATCTCCTTTTCATCCTTGGCCTCTGAAGCCTTGGTCTGCCCCTCCACCACATTGGCCATCACATCCTCTTCTGAGGTCTTTGGGGTTATAAGGGTGCCCAGGCTAGGAAGATCCAAGTTAGAAGTTTGGGGGCCACTGGAGGATGGCTGGAAGTAGCTCATCAGGTTTTTTTGGCCTCTACTGGAGCCAGTTTTACTTGGCCGGGACCTAGTTGAGCGCACACGGGCTTTGTTTTGGCGCATGTGTACCTGTGTTTGATTGCTGGGCTGAAGTGCTGACTGCTTGAACACAGGATCTTGTTTGAAGTGAACCAGGAATCGTAGGATCTTGAGTTGGGTACCTGCAAACTCAGGGAGGAAGCAGGTGCACAGAGGTGGGCACTGTTTTGCTGGCACAGAGGACACGCTTAAGACTGCACCCACAGGGCAGTGATCAGAGCCCATCACCTCAGGCAGCAAGAAGGAAGACTGAAAGGTGTCTATGACCAGGGTCCTATCCCCCAACACGTAGTCAAGCCGGGAGCCATAGTTCAAATGGCGGGCACCACTGACTGTTGACCAACAGGTGAAGGCCCCCTTCTGCTTTGGCTGGAAGCAGCGGTAGCTATCGATGAAGGGTCCCATGTGGGAGCCACTCTCACACCCCAGGTTACTGAGCAAACCATCCATCCACTTGCGCCCTGGGTCCTCTTCAAAGCATTCCTGGGGAAAAGGGAAGAGGACAAAGAAATAGGCAGAACTAGATGCCTAGAACTGTAAGGGACTAACTGCTGCATTTTACAGACAAGAAAATGTGGCTGTTCCAAAGAAGAATGCTCAAGGTCATACTGTCCGGAACTGGCAGAGCTGTTCCGGACTTTGCACTTTGCCTCCTTACTGATTTAAAAGCTCATGCTTCTTTTTACTTCTGCATCAAGCTACATCTACCTTGCACTGGGCCATAAATCCCGGGCCTGAAAGCTTCCTGTTGGTTAATCAAAGCAATTCCCAGAATTGCTCACCAAGAGAATGGAAAATAAGATGTGTAGAATGGTTACCTCCAGGAAGTTGGGCTACAGTTAGAAGTTAAGACTGTTGCCTTTTCATGTAAATCCTTTAGTACTATTTTGGTATTTGAGGGGCTCAAGGGATTCACGTCTGAATACTTCCTTTGGCTCTGATTCCTAATTCATCATCCACCCAATCCATTTACTCATCCATTCAATGCAACAAATGTTCAAAGAACACTGATTATGTGCCAGGTGTGATATGAGTGACAAAGTGGGACCTTGATCTAGTCTTGGGGACCAACAAGGCTTTCTTTTAGCAAGTGATCTGGCACTGAGAAGTGAAGATTGAGCAACAATAACCCAGGCAGAAGGTGTTACAAATTGAGAGAACAACTTATGCAATGGGCCTGTAGAGGGAGGGAACAGTGTACCCAGAAGACTGGAGGGGCAATGAGACTGTGGGCCAGAGTACCAACAGGAGATGACTATCATAGTCCACATAAGCAAGATATGATGGTTACTTAGACTAGGGTGGTGTCAGAGGAGACAAAATGAAATTAAGAGATGATTTGGAGCTAGAATCAACAGTACTCACTGGCCAACTGAATGGGAAAAGGGAGGGTAGAGAAGGACAATACTAACATGATTCCCTGGCTTCTGGTTGGAGCAACCAAGAGGATGGATGGTACCATTTAGGGAGGATAAGACTAGAATAGCTGGTCTTGTGGGAAGTGGACATATTCTGCTATTTTGGAAAGATTGTGTTTGTCATGTCATCTGGTATTATTCTTTTTTGTTGGGAAAAAAAAGAACACATGAAGTGCACTCAAGAGATCTAGGATATTTCTGAACTAAGAAGAGAACACATAAAGGTGTATGACACTATCACAGGAAGTAGGAAGAACAGATTAAGTAAATACCTGACGAGGAATAAGGTAGGGAGGACTGACGGCTTTCAGTTTGTAGTGTACACTTCCTTCCCCACCATGACCATCACCAGTCTCTAATTATCTCATTTCTGCTCATTTTCCCCATTGGGAGACACATCTATGTCCTGTGGCTCTTCTGCAAATTAATCAAGGAATCTTCCTACGGCCTCTTCTTTGAGAACTGACTTGAAGATTCTAGCACAGTGGTTCTCAAGACTGAATATACAATAAAATCAGCCTGGGAGTTTTTAAAACATACTGCTACCCTGGCCTCACACCCAATAGATTCTGACTTAATTGGTCTAGGGTTGCATTAGGGTATTGATATTTATGTAAAGCTACTTATTCTAATGTGCTTTCAGAGGCTGAGAATCATTGGCCTAGAGGGACTCAGAGATGAGGGGTTCATATAAGAAAAGTCAGAAGGGAGGGGATGCCCACCAATTCAGAGAACAGTGAGAAAAGCCAAAATGAGAACAACTTTTGCAATGGGCAGAGAGGAGAAAACCTAGGTGGAGTGGATGGAGTGTGAAGGGGTGCTAAGGATGGGAATAAAAGACTGAGCACAGACACGGAAGAGCCTTGAATGCCAGGCCTGGGTATTTTCTCTGCATGTCTGCAAGGTAACTGGGAGGTATTAAAGATTCGTGAGCAGGAAACATACTCTATTAGGGAAATGATCCAGATAATGTGGAGTTCGAGGCCCTCAAAATCTGACTGGAACTCTCTAGCCCCGTCCTCTGCTACCCACCTTCCTTCCCTGTCATCCCCTAATAAGAAGGGAACTTGTAGTTCCTAATGCACACCAGCCAAATTCTCACCTTGCAGCCTTTGCTCATCATGCCAGAATGGTTTGCTCTCCACTCCACCCCCAAGTTCTTTTCTACTCATCTTTTAAGACTCAGCCATTTTAAGATATCTCCCCTGAAGTCCAGACACCATTCTATAATTGACTTGTCATGTGTCCATAGCCAACCATGCTGAGAGATCTGGGGGGCCAATAGTCAGAACTGACTGATAAATGAGTCCACAGCGTAATCCTCAGTGCTTTGAGAATAGAATTTCAAACTAAGCTCTGCTTTTCCACGAAGGACGCTTGCCACTGAGCCAAAAAACAGCACTGATTGGCTCAACAGAATCAGTCAGGAGTGAGATCAAAGGCCTAACGGGAACCTTACCATGTTGACTGCATCCCAGTGATCAATGGGGCGGTGGGCTGTATTCAGATCACCCAGAATGATAACATGGCTGAAAAACATAAAATGAATGTCAAGAAAGGGAAGCAGCAGTCCTGGCCCATCTACTGTCTCCTGGGCCCAAGATCTGCCACCTGCCACATAGACGTGAAGATGGGAGCCAACAGCAACTCATAGTAGTCCACCTCTCCAATTTCACTATAACCTTGATGCCTTTTACAAATGACCAATCCAATTCAGATCTCCAAAGGTAAAACTGTTTCTTGTTTGACATGATTGTCTCACTGATCTCTACCAAATGGCATCTTTCTGATCCTTCAAAGATGAGCTCAGGTACCATTCCCTCTAGGAAGCATCTCTTGATTATTCCAACCCAACCTCACTTTTCTGTCCTCTGGGACAAGACTTTTCATTTGTTCTAAGTATGTTGCCTTCCTCTTATTTCACCCTTAAAACTTTTCTGAGGTAGGGGTCCATATAGGGCTTCTCTGGTAGCTCAGCTGGTAAATAATCCACCTGCAATGCAGGAGACCCCGGTTCGATTCCTGGGTCAAGAAGATCCACTAGAGAAGGGATAGGCTACCCACTCCAGTATTCTTGGGCTTCCCTGGTGGCTCAGGTGGTAAAGAATCTGCCTGCAATGCGGGAAACCTGGGTTCAATCCCTGGGTTGGGAAGATCCCCTAGAGAAGGGAACAGCCACCTACTCAGGTATTCTGACCTGGAGAATTCCATAGACTGTATAGTCCATGGGGTAGCAAAGAGAATGACATGACTGAGTGACTTTCATTTTCAGGGTTTTATATACTTATTTTACAAAAGAGAAAACAGAGGCAGGACTAGCTTTTGGGCTCATAGTGAGTAAAAGGAGAAGCCCGGATATGTGACCAGAGGTATTTGAGTACAAAACTCATATCTGTATCACTTTATTTGGTCCTCACAAGCTCTTAAACAGCAGAGCCTATTCCCTTGGGCATGCTGATGTCTACAAATAGGCTGTGAATGAATTCAAAATACAAAGATCCCACATCCCTCCCAATGGGTCCTGACACAGGACTGGGCACCAAGGACAAGCTCAAGGAAGCCTTGCTGCACAGGCTTCCAGTACCTGCCAGCTGCCAGGAGAGCTTCTGCTCGGATCTGCAGCAAGCGATAGAAGCGCATCTTAAAGGTGAGTCGCTCAGGCTTCCCAGGGTCCGCATGGGGGCAGTACACGTTGATTAGGGTCAAGGTCTTCTCCTTCCCTTCCCATGTGCTGGGAAGAAGAGAAACAGCCCATCAAAAAGGAATCACTTGCAAGCCACCCTTTCCCTTCCCACACCATGTGACTTCCACTCAAGGTTGTCTATGGGATGAAAGTAAAGGAAAGGGATAGAGAAACATGAATGAGCTGGCATACACAGGACTTGAGGATTGACTATACTATGATGACACACAGGTAAACCAAGTAACGGTGCTGCCATTCACAAAGATAGGACACAGAAGGAGAGCAATCTGGGGCAGTAAGTTCAAGGTTGGCTAACTTGCTTTTGAGGCACCTGTGGTAATAAAAAGAGTTAGGCCTCCCAACCAGGCTCCCTCCCACTTCAGCCCCAAGCAGAGATAGAGAACTCAAAACTCAGAGAAGAATACAATTTGTTCAGGGTTACAAACTAGGTAGCTAAGCCAGGACTAAAGTCCAGGAATGGCAAGTTTAGGAAGTTTTCCAATGGTGAATGTATGTTTATAAGGCAAGCCTTAGAACCACCACATTCACAGAGTTGAACTAGCAATGATGGGTGACAGGGGGATGTGGACTATTACCAGATTTTGTGTTGTGTGAGGAGGGCCCGGCCCTCACTATCCAGAGCTCGAAGTTCCTCTTGGGTGAAGTCATCCATGTTTCCATAGCAACCCACATCCCCATTCTGAGTGGAAAGCAGGCCACTCAGGCCTTCTTCAGCAGCCACTGGGGTAGCACTGTCCTTACAGAAAGTGGCTACACCTGGAGACAGAGAGGGTACTGGAGACTGAGCGGGCCTGGCAGTCAACACCCTGTTGCACAGCCTATTGCCCCTGCACAGGTCATATGCTCATCTTCATCAAGCATAGCTCTCTTGTTAACTCTCCCAATTCAAGGTCCATGGATACCTGGGGCAAGTCTACTCAAACCCTGGGTCTCAGTTCCTTCATCTTGAAAAGATACAGATTAATAACAGCTAATATTCTAAGTGCTTTACATGGTAGCTGCTCAGAAAATGCTAGCTATTACTATTATCATATGAACTAATAAGTTCAGTTCTTGCAACAGCCCTAAGAAGTACACATTATCCCCCTTTTCCAAGTGAGGAACTTTAAGTATAAAAAAAGTTAAATAGCTAGCCAGAGGGTACACAGCTAGAAGTGAGCTAGGATTCAAACTCAGGCAGTCAGGCTCCAGAGCTCACATAACTAACCACCACTATTGTGCTTTTGCAATCCAATATTATACAAAAAAATATCCTTCATATAATCTGATGTGGCTTTATCTCTGTAGATAAAAGCCTACATTTATTACTGCCTTCTCACTAAATATTGAAAACCCTTTTCCATCTGCCCTCATCACTTTAAAGTCCCTAGAAAGACCCATTTACCAGAATAGCCACTGCGGTTACGGCTGAAGCTGAAATAGGAGTTGTAGCCCTCAATGATAGCCAGGGGCTCTGTCAGCACATCCCCTGGGGGAAAAAAAGATGTAAGATTACATCAGATATAAAACTAGAAAGGCCTGGAATTATAGCTGTAGACTAATTCCTTGCACACATCAGAGCCAGGGTGGGAAGGGAAAATTAAGTATCTATGATTAGAGAAGTTAGAAAGGTGGGGACGATAGAGGAAACTGATACCAGAATTACAAGAAAGGGGAAGACTACCTAATGCGAGGTGAAGAATTAGGTGGGAAAAGGCTAGGTGATTGGAGGAAGTTGGGGGTGAGAAATGGTTATATGGGATAGAAGACTGGCAATCTGAGCAGGAGGTAGGAGAGAGAGGGAATTGGAAGATTTGAACAGAGGATGCAGGAAAGTAGGTAACTGGTCTTAAAGGTGGGTGGGTGGGAGAGGGAAGGAATCAGGGGATTGAGCTGTGGGGCAGGGGGGTGGAGGCGTTGTGTGTGCAGGGAATTACCAGAGTCTAAGCTTGGGGGTGGACATGAAGTAGGAATGAGAGGCTCTCTGGAGAAGGAAATGGCAACCCACTCCGGTATTCTAGTCTGGAGAATCCCTTGGACAGAGGAGCCTGGGGCTACAGTCCATGGGGTTGCAGAGAGTCAGACACGACTTAGCAACTGAGCACTCAGCTGGGGAGGAAACAGGGGGTAGAGATAAGGGGATCTGGTGACTTTAGATAGAAGTTTAAAAAGGAGGAAATTAGGGAATCTAAACTGGGGGAAAAGATGGGGTGGGAATTAAAGGATATGGACTGGGGGCAGAAAAGGGAAATTGGGGGAATCTGACTTGAGAGTGGGAGATGGAAAGTGTGTAGGGGAAGCAAATTGGGGGGACTTAGCTGGGGTAGGAGAATGAGTAAGAATCGGGATGTGAAACCAAATGGAAATTGCAAAGGGGAGAGAATTTGATTTCGCTGAGGCCAGGAGATAATGTGGGAATTAGAAGATCTAGCTAGAGCGTGAAACAGAGAGGGGAGAACGGGATTCCGAATTGGCTCTAAGGGGAGGATTCTAAGACTAGAGAAATGGGAAAGTGAAGTATATGGAGCAGGGGGCAAAAGTTAGCAGAAAGGGGAAAGTACGGTATGGGGTCCTAAATTCTTGAGCGCTCACTGGTCACTTTGGTCTCCTGAAGACAGACGATGTCTGCATCCAGCTTGTCCAAAATGCGCCCCATAGCCATGGCGCTGCAGCTGCTGGGCTCCTCGCATCTCACCCCTTGCAAGGGGCTCCGTATCCCATTGATGTTCCAGCTCACCAAGCGCAACATGTCGACAACTAATTACAATGTCTTTAAGCCCGCCCCCAACGCAGGCGCTAGGGGAAACACTGGAAACTCCCAAGTCCAGCAGGCCTGGGCCTCCCGCGCGCGCGCGCGCGTATTTGCGCAGGCTTTCTAGTGAGTGCCCGCCTAAACGGTCGGACGTACGTGGGGCGGGACTTCAAGCTCTTCAGTTTTCATTGGTAGGAGGAGCGGAAGCTGATGGGGAAGGTGTGTTCGGTCTCCCCTAGGGGAAATGAATGAGAGAAAGGGCACGGGTTGGGCTTCTCCTACCACCCAACACTAGCTCGCGTGCCTGAGTCTGATTGCGTTTCTACTCTGCTCAAAAGTCCCTTTGGTGCTTTTGATTGCTTACAAATGAGATTTCACCACTATTCAAGTGGCAGAGCCTTAAGCGGAACCGCGCAGCAAGCGGAACCACGCAGCGACCAAAACCTCCGCCCCTGGTGTTCAGACCGTACCCGGAAGGCTTTGACGTGGGGAGCTGGGAGTATCTGGTATAACCCAGCGTGTAAACGCGGAAGCCAGACTGAGCAAAGGGAGCTTTGTGGCTGGAGGCCTGAGCAGTAAGAAAGGCTCTAGATTTTGGAAATTTAAGCACTTGTTGGTAATTGTTTGCAATTACTTTCTCCCAGTCTATAGGTTGTCTTTTCCTTTTGGTTTCCTTTGTTGTGCAAAAGCATTTAAGTTGGATTAGATCCCATTTGTTTATTTGCTTTATTTTTTTGCCTTCGAAGACTGATCTAAGAGTATATTATCAGGATTTATGTCAGAGAATGTTTTACCTGTGTTCTTTTCTAGGAGTTTTATTGTGTCATGCCTTATATTTAACTCTGTAAGCCATTTTGAATTTATTTTTGTGTATGGTATAAGGGAGTGTCCTAACTTCATTTATTTACATGAGGTTGTCCAGTTTTCCCAGCACCACTTGCTAAAGAGACTGTCTTTTTTCCACTGTATGGTCTTGCCCCCTTTGTCCAAAAGTAAAAAAAGAAAGTAAGCATGTTAAGACAGAAATATAGACCAGTGGAGCAAGGTAGAAATCCCAGAGATAAACCCATACACCTATGAGCACCTTATCTTTAACAAAGGAGGCAAGAATACACAATGGAGTAAAGACAGTCTCTTCAATAAGTGGTACTGGGAAAATGGACAGCTAACTGTAAAAAAATGAAATTAAAACACTTCCTGATACCATCACAAAAATAAACTTAAAATGGATTAAAGACTTAATTGTAAGGCCTGAAACTGTAAAACTCTTAAGGAAAACATAGGCAGAACTCTCTTGGACATAAATCACAGCAAGATCCTCTATGACCCAGCTCCTAGAGTAATGGAAATAAAAGCAAAAATAAACAAATGGAACCTAATTAAACTTAAAAGCTTTTGCAAAGCAAACCATAAACAAAATGAAAAGACAACCCTCAGAGTGGGAGAAAATAATAGCAAATGAAACAACTGACAAAGGATTAATCTCCAAAATAAGCAAGTGGCTCATGCAGTTCAATATCAGAAAAACAAACAATCAAAAAATGGGCAGAAAACCTAAACAGACAGTTTTTCAGAGACATATAGATGGCTAATAAACACATGAGAAAATGCTCAACATTTCTTCTTATTAGAGAAATGCAAATCAAAACTAGAATGAGGTGTCACCTCATACTGGTCAGAATGGCCATCATTAAAAAAAAAAAAAAAAAAAACAACTCTACAAACAATAAATACTAGAGAGGGTGTGAGAAAGGGGAATCCTCCTGCACTGTTAGTGGGAATGTAAGTTCATACAGCCTCTGTGGAGAACACTGAAGATTTCTTTAAAAACTAGGAATAAAGTTGACCCATGACCATATGACCCATACCATATGACCCAGCAATCCTGGTACAGGGCATATACCCTGAAAAAACCACAATTTTAAAAGACACATGTACCCCAACGTTCATTGCAGCACTATTTACAATAGCTAAGACATGGAAGAATGTAGATATCCATCAACAGATAAAGAAATTATGGTACATATGTACAGTGAAATATGTGTGTGTTTGGTGGGGGCTAGATATCCATCACATATTGTGTGTGTTTGGTGGTGGATATGATGTAGATATCCATCAACAGATAAAGAGACACTGATGTATAGATCAGTCTTGTGGACTCTGTGGGAGAGGGAGAGGGTGGGGAGATTTGCGAGAATGGCACTGAAACGTGTAATATCATGTATGAGACAAATCGCCAGTCCAGGTTCGATGCACGATGCTGGATGCTTGGGGCTGGTGCACTGGGATGGCCCAGAGGGAGGGTATGGGGAGGGAGGAGGGAGGAGGGTTCAGGATGGGGAGCACGGGTATACCTGTGGCAGATTCATTTCGATGTTTGGCAAAACTAATACAATATTGTAAAGTTTAAAAATAAAATAAAATTTTAAAAAAGGAAATTATGGTACATATATACGGTGAAATATATGTGTGTTTGGTGGGGGGGTTGGGTGGGTGTGTGAGCACATGCGTGCTCAGTTGTGTCCAACTCTTTGTGACCCCATGGACTGTAGCCCGCCAGGCTCCTCCGTCCGTGGGATTTTCCAGGCAAGAGTACTGGAGTGGGTTGCTATTTCCTTTTCCAGAGGATCTTCCAGACCCAGGGATCTAACCTGGGTCTTCCACATTGTAGGCAGACGCTTTACCATCTGAGCCACAAGGAAAGTCTATGCTATGTATATTTTACCATAATGAAAAATAATAATAAAAGGAATGAGGAACCATCACCTCTTCCTAGTTCCAAAACATCACCTAAAGGGAAACACATACCCATTAAGCAGTTAGTCCCTATGCCCTTCACCACGAGCACCTGGATGCCATCAATTTGCTTTCTGTCCCTCTGTGTTTATCTATTTTTGATTTTTCACATAAATTAAATCATGGCAAACTGTACTAAATCCCACTGAATCGTACACTTTAAAATTGTTAATTTTATGTTGTGCAGATGTTACCTTGGGCTTCCCCAGTGACTCATCGGTAGAGAATTTACCTGCAGTGCAGGAGACATAGGAGACATGCATTTGATCCCTAGGTTGGGAAGATCTCCTGGAGGAGAGAGTGGCAACCTACTCCAGTATTCTTGCTGGGACAATCCCATGGACAGGGGAGCCTGGCAAGCTACAGGTCAAGGGGTCGCAAAGAGTCACGACTGAGCACTCAAATTTTACCTCAATTTTTAAAAAGCATATACACACTATAATATATAAAATAGAGAATCAACAAGGACCTACTGTAAAGCACAAAAAACTCTACTCAATACTCTGTAATAACCTATATGAGAAAACAATCTGAAAAAGAATAGATGTATGTATATGCTGTATTTTGTTATACACCTGAAGCTAAGACAATATTACAAATCAACTATACTCCAACATAAAATAATTTTTTTTTAAGAAAAGGAGAGGATAATGAAATGTTCTATGTGCATTTATATGGGAAGATATCAAAATATATTGGGGGCAGGCTGCAAAATAGTATTGAACCTTTTGAATAAACCATGGGGAAAATGAGGGGGAGAAAGCACCCTAATGGAGTAATACTTAGGAGAGGGCCTCTGGCTTTATTGGGCTGGGAGAGGGAGATGGGGAAGTTTTATCCAGCCCACCCTGTAGCCATCATCTTTCTTTGACTTTATAGCATCCCTAGGATGCGACCTGACAAGTACTTTCTCTTCATTTCTCAGATGATTAAAATCAAGACCCAGAGAATTTAAGAGGATTATCCATGTTCCAGAGCAGCACTGTCTCCCAATATAACCCAAGGCTCTTCCATATGCATTTATCTCACTTCCTTGTCAGAGCAACTTTGTAAGGGACATTAAGGCTAAATAAGAGAGGTTCAGTGAATTTGAATTAGTATCACAGAAGTAGTAGAGCCAAGATTCAATCCCTATCTTAATCAGCTCAAGGAATACTTTCCTGAGTAAGTTTTTTTTTTTTTTTTTTTAAATAATCACCCATGCACTACTTTTTCTCTGGGCCCCCACACCACCCTATCGTCCATTCTGTCACAGCACTTACAATGCACAGCTACCACTGATTTCTATTTCCATCACTAGGCTGCCAGCAGCTTGAGAGCAATGACTATGTCTGATTCATCTCATTAGTCCCATCCCCTAATATAGCACACAACACATAATAGGAGTTAATAAATGTTTGCTGAATGAATGAACAAGCAAGAGCATCAGCAGGTTAGTGACTTGTTTTCTGAGAACATAAGAATAGAGATAATAGACGTGCCCAATATCCAGGGGAAAGTATAACTTTGCATCCTTAGGTTCCTCACCCAGAATTGCAGTATAATTACTTTTCCCCCAGAATTCCAACCATCACTCTCAATGTCTGCAAAAAAGACCTAAAGATCTGCTTTTCCCCTTGGAGGACTTAAAAGGTTACATTCCCTCTGATGGACTTAAAGGTTGTTGCCATCAGAAAATAGTCTTGCAATTAAAATTAAAATGTTGGTGCTTTAAACTTTTTCATGTTTTGATGGTTATAAGCTTAGGATTGAGTCCCAAGGGTGGAATAATTAGGACAAAGGAAATGAACATTTGTATTGCTCTTACTTCATATTGCCAAATCACTTTCCAGTAAGGGATCATGTCAATTTGCACTGAAGACCAATATGAAACAGCCCTAAAGAAATCCAGATCTTGCCTCTTTCCATTGCTGGTTTTCATTTCCCCATTCTGCAGTTGCTTGTTAATATTAGTTCTGACCTTCGGGATTGGCCTGAAGAGAAAAGGCTCCGGATGACTCAGGAACTTCTTTGGCAACTACAACAGCTGATATTTCAACAGCGGGTACACTGCCCCTCTTACCAAGGGTATTTCCCAGCCTTCCCAGAGAATCAACAAGCACCTCCAGACTCCCTGTTTGATGCCACCCTCTGGACCTGCTTTGGGGGTCTAAATGCAAGAGTCGTGTGTCGGATAATTAGTGATGGAAGAAAAAGCCTCTAGGAGAACAGGTAAGTGAGACAGAAGAAAAATAGATAGGAGTTAATACAAATATAAATCCACTCTTTAGGTTCTCTGGAAATTTTTCTTAGTGTAGGCAGTCACTTGAACTGCTCACTAAAGGGTATGGGAAGTTTAGGATTAATATAATTTCTATATCTCATTATCTACCATCCATTCTGACCTGTCTTTGTGGAACACTGGCCCAAAGGGCAGTTCCCTAGCACTTTTAGAAGTCTCTCTAACTTGGTCTAGTCCAGTTTAAAAAAAAAAAAAACTGGATGATAGATATTATATTTCTTAACTGCCAACTGGTGTATAAAGTAGGACTGGTTTGCTGTGGCACTTTGAACAAGCTTTTAGCTTCTTTGGGCTTCAGTAGCCTCCTCACTAAAATAAAATTAAAGTCCCTATCCTATTTACCTCAGAGGGCTGTAACAAGGTGAAGAAGAGTAGGATGAGAGGAACCAAAGCTCTTTGGAAATATTTCAGAATTTCCGTGATCTGTGTTAGTGATCTTACCTTTTCTGTAGCCTCCACAGGCAATACCACCCACAACTCTCTTCTCCCTGAGTGACTGTGGTCTGTGGAGTGCAAACCTTGGGCTCCAGGTATGGCACTGAAAATAGTGAGAGGATAGTAGGTAAGGGAAGTGGCTAAGAAAGAAATGGCTCCTAGGCTGCTGCCACAAAAGGCCTAATATACACATATAGACACGTGACCTATAAGCATACAATCTCCGTCCTCACTCTAACACGAATGCATTCACATCCATACACTCCAAGAATTATGAATAATGAGACTCCATTTGTGATTTTGATACCCATCAGTACTGTCTTGATATTGCTTTTAATGAAATTCTTCCATAAATTACATACTTTGGGAAGATGATCAGAATCTGCATGCCTCAGGAAGTCACACTTCATTCTTTCGTCTATACAGTTAATCCCAAATTAGAATTTGTGGTTCAACTCTTAGTCTTGAGTTAGGGTAAGTGAGTTTCTGATACTGAGTGAAACTTTCTTTTTCTGTAACCAGTTATTTGGATCATTTTTGGGAGTGAGGGGACTTCATTCTTTAGTTCTTTTGTTTCGCCCCATTCAGAGTTGAGAAACTCTCTAGATCTTCCTACCACCTTCTACCTTCAGTTCAGTTCAGATGCTCAATCATGTCCGACTCTTTTCGATCCCAGGAACTGCAGCACACCAGGCCTCCCTGTCCATCACCAACTCCCAGAGTCCACTCAAACCCGTGCCCAATGAGTCGGTGATGCCATCCAACCATCTCATCCTCTGTCATCCCCTTCTCCTCCTGCCCCCAATCCCTCCCAGCATCAGGGTCTTTTCAAATGAGTCAGCTCTTTGCATTAGGTGGCCAAAGTATTGGAGTTTCAGCTTCAGCATCAGTCCCTCCAATGAACACCCAGGACTGATCTCCTTTAGGATGGACTGGTTGGATCTCCTTGCAGTCCAAGGGACTCTCAAGAGTCTTCTCCAACACCACAGTTCAAAAGCATCAATTCTTCAGCACTCAGCTTTCTTTATAGTCCAACTCTCATATCCATACATGACCATTGGAAAAACCATAGCCTTGACTAGACGAACCTTTGTTGGCAAAGTAATGTCTCTGCTTTTTAATATGCTGTCTAGGTTGGTCATAACTTTCCTTCCAAGGGGTAAGCGTCTTTTAATTTCATGGCTGCAATCACCATCTGCAGTGATTTTGGAGCCCAGAAAAATAAAGCCAGTCATGGTATCCACTGTTTCCCCATCTATTTGCCGTGCAGTGATGGGACCGAATGCCATGATCTTAGTTTTCTGAATGTTGAGCTTTGAGCCAACTTTTTCACTCTCGTCTTTCACCTTCATCAAGAGGCTTTTTAGTTCTTCTTCACATTCTGCTATAAGGGTGGTGTCATCTGCATATCTGAGGTTATTGATATTTCTCCCGGCATTCTTGATTCCAGCTTGTGCTTCTTCCAGCCCAGCGTTTCTCATGATGTATTCTGCATACAAGTTAAATAAGCAGGGTGACAATATACACCCTTGACGTATTCCTTTTCCTATTTGGAACCAGTCTGTTGTTCTATGTCCAGTTCTAACTGTTGCTTCCTGACCTGCATACAGGTTTCTCAAGAGGCAGGTCAGGTGATCTGGTATTCCCATCTCTTTCAGAATTTTCCACAGTTTATTGTGATCCACACAGTCAAAGGTTTTGGCATAGTCAATAAAGGAGAAATAGATGTTTTTCTGGAACTCTCTTGCTTTTAAGATGATACAGCAGATGTTGGGAATTTGATTTCTGGTTCCTCTGCCTTTTCTAAAACCAGCTTGAACATCTGGAAGTTCATGGTTCACGTATTGCTGAAGCCTGGCTTGGAGAATTTTGAGCATTAATTTACTAGCATGTGAGATGAGTGCAATTGTGTGGTAGTTTGAGCATTCTTTGGCATTGCCTTTCCTTGGAATTGGAATGAAAACTGACCTTTTCCAGTCCTGTGACCACTGCTGAATCTTCCAAACTTGCTGGCATGTTGAATGCAGCACTTTCACAGCATCATCTTTCAGGATTTGAAATAGCTCAACTGGAATTCCATCACCTCCACTAGTTTTGTTCATAGTGATGCTTCCTAAGGCCCACTTTACTTCACATTCCAGGATGTCTGGCTCTAGGTGAGTGATCACACCATGGTGGTTATCTGGGTCATGAATATCTTTTTTGTATAGTTCTTCTGTGTGTTCTTGCCACCTCTTCTTAATATCTTCTGTTAGGTCCATGCCATTTCCATCTTTGCATGAAATGTTCCCTTGGTATGTCTAATTTTCTTGAAGAGATCTCTAGTCTTTCCCATTCTATTGTTTTCCTCTATTTCTTTGCATTGATCGCTGAGGAAGGCTTTCTTATCTCTCCTTGCTATTCTTTGGCACTCTGCATTCAAAAGGGTATATCTTTCCTTTTCTCCTTTTCTTTTTGCTTCCCTTATTTTCACAGCTATTTGTAAGGCCTCCTCAGACAGCCATTTTGCTTGTATCTTCAGACCAAGTTATTTCCCCGACTCCCAGTTCCCTGAATAGCTCCCTTTTAATAAAATTTATCTTGTTGAATGGGGATTATTTGTACACATGTTCATCTCATCCAGGCAGAGAGATGTAGATTAAGCAAGTATCCTCGGTTCCAAGGCCTGAGCTGGACATCTGGAAACAGATCACAGATAACTGAGATCCAGTACCTATCCTTAAGGAGATCAGAATCTAGTAGGAAAGTAGACTGGTAAAACACAGGTTGATACTTGCTCACATAAACAGAAGCATATAAGCAATGTGGGGACCAAAGCCAATGCTTCTCAGAGGAGGTGAGAATTGAGCCCAGCCTAGAAAATTGAGTCATATTTCATTGAGAATGGAAAGGAAGGGAAGGCATTCCAGGCTGAGCAAACACCCAGAGGCAAAAAAGTACACAGTAAGTTTGGGGGCCCAGTGAGTCAGCTGGTACAATTTAGCCATGGGAATCTAAAGAGATAAATGACTGGAGAAGTAGGTTTGATTGAGAAGAACCAGGGCTGAGGCCCTTCCATAAAGCTTGTTGAGTTTTCCTACTTCTGGGGATCACAATGGATAACAGTGATTAAACACACAGACACACAGACACATATACATACACGTACACACACAAACACACATACAGAGCTAGTTCCAGGCAATTATAATTTGGGTTTTCAAGCCTGGACCCCAAGTTTGCCTTTCAGACCTTGTCAAAAGTCGGCTAAGCTCCTATCTCAGATTTCCTGCTGCTAAAATTATCTTTCATGCAGGGTCATGAGGACAAAATTGTAAACATAGTAAAGGGGTTCATATGACTAGATTGATTACATCAGACAAGCCACTTCCCCTCCTGAGACCTCAGTTTCCCTGTGAGGCTAGTGAGAATGTTTGGAAGGAGCAACTATGAAAAAGAATATGTTTCTTTGTGGGCCTTGGAAAACATACTTGTAAAGCACTATTATTAAGATTATTAGCATTAGCAGAGTGATACAGTTAGGAGACTTATTAGAATTAAGAGAATTGTATCTCTTCCAAAATCTAGTTCTAGGACTCTAAATGTTATGAGCTAATCTGGAGGACCACATTCTTAAATCAAGCTATTTTTACCAGTTAAACCAAAGAAAAACCCTGGACTGGAGAAATTAGATCCCCAGTGTTTTATTCTTGACTTGGAGATTTAATTTGCTATAGGACCTTAAGAAAATACTTTCCCTCTCAGGCCTCTATTTTCTTACCTGAGAGAGTTGAATGAAATAATTTCTAGGGGTCTTCTGCATGATAAAACCAAAAAATAAAAATGAATTCATCTTTCTAATTGATTGGCATGAGTTCTTTATTATAAATGTTAACGCTTTGTCATAATTTTGTAAGTTTCTTTTGCTGTTTCCTGAATTCTCACCATCACATTAGAAATTGTAGATTAGCCCAAGAGGTGATTGATCTTTTACTTCACAGAGGGAATCACAGTGTTACATAATATATATTGAACATTTCACAGATTACTTTATATGTGTTAACACACCGAATCTTCAACTACCTTAAGATACTCTTATGATATGAAAACACAAAGTGTTTCACCAGGGCACTGAAAAGTTGTGTTCTGCCCAGGGTCTCCTAAGCAAGGGGGAAGAGGTGGAATTCCACTCAGGTAGCATGGCTCCAGAGCCCAGTGCTTTTAACCACTGTGATCCACTGCCTCAAGAGATTCATTTAGAAGGGAAGGCTCTGAAATGTATTGAAAGTTTGGTATGATCTATACACAGAAACTGGAGGGAATCTAACCCTTAGGTAGACTGGGATAATAAGAATGCATTTTAGGGAACTTCTTAAAAGGCAAAGTGGAGCTGAGAGCACTGGAGGTCAGGAATTGGAGATTTATATCCCCAAGAGACCGGCCCAATGTTGCCCAGCTCAGAGGAAGAAACTGAGCTTCCATGTAGCCAATCACTGGGGTCTATCAAGGGGTGGGAAGGTTGCAAAAGAATGAAGTAAGAGCACACTTGAACATCTTCCAGGTAAGCTATGCTGTTAGATGAGTTTTACACATAAAAGTTTCAAAACAATCGGGGGGAGGGTAAAGAAGAGAATTCTGAGTAGGATGGCTCTGGCCTATGGACTTGTCCTACTTTGAGGCCATTGCTCCCTATTCCCCACAGTGTGCTTGCTGCAGCCTCCCCCCAGGCCTCCATCCCCATGGCTTGGCATGAAGAACTTTAGTCAAGTTCTGGGTCAGATCACAATTCCGTTCTCCCTAGAGGACCTGATGACAGTTGGCAATCATACTGTGACTCTTCCTAGCAATGGCTGCATGAACGTCTCTTCCCAAGGTGTCAGGTTTACTCTGATTTATTTAGCTTTGGCTGGAGAGAGCATAAAGATGATCAAATATTGCCCATCTCTCTGAGAGTGTCCCAGGCAGCTCACTTTCACATTTTAGGAAAGCAGGACCCTCAATAGGAAAGGTAGCTGCATTCAGGGGAAGAAAAGGTTTGTAGTGCCTTTGGGAAGGCATTGAGGTGGTAAATCTTCCACTTCCAGTTCGGGACAATGATTGCTAGCTCAAAACATTTTTTTCAGTAGGGACATTGTGTTTGTGTGTTTGTATTTGGGAATCTTGCATTTCTGATGTGGATCTCTGTTTCTGGTCTGGAGCCTGACATTCTGCTTGGGCCTGTTTTTTTATTGCAAAGCTATGAAAGCTGCTGAGATCTGACTCCATCACCTTTGCCTCCCCACCTCACACAGGACATAAGCACATGATCTTCAGTCTTTTATTTGCATACTCTACTAGTCCTGTCTTCATTGGAGGGAAGTGATTGGCCAGATCTGGGCTGTCTTGCTGACTGCCTTCCTTGCTGGGCTCCAACTTATCTCGTATGTACACAGCCCTTGGAGTTCAGAGGCCTCTGCTAACCTCTGCCCAACCTCTCCTCTGCACCCAAGCCCTCGATGGTACATACAAGAGCAGAGGAAGGCAAGGACTAGGAGACAAGAGAGAGGCTGGAGACAGGCTACAAAAGGGCTCAGAACCCCAGCACACCTCCCTGTCCCAACTCTGTCCACCACCTGCTGTGGCCACAGCAAAAGAAGAGAGAGCTATAAGACAGAAAGTAAGGCCGGGTACCTTGTGGACAGTAGTGTCGTTAGCTGTGAGGCCCAAGATGTCTCAAGAGATGGGAGAGCTCACCCAAACCAGATTGCAGAAGATCTGGATTCCACACAACAACGGCAACAGCAGGCTTCAACGGAGGAGGGGCTGTAAGTGGGGTTTGCTTCTGTGGGGTTCAAGGTGGTGGTGGTAGAATGGGTGTAGAAGATCAAAGGACATGGCCCCCTGTCCATCCCCACCCCAACCTGAAAGTTGGAAAAGATGAGCAGCTGGATGAAATAGCTGTAGGGTAACAAGATGCTAATGTCAAAAACAGAAAGGAGAGAAAGAAAAACAGAAAGAGAGAGGTGAATACAGAGAAAGAATGATGGTTACATAAAGACCATCTTAATCAGAGGAATTTTTGACTAGGAATTTTTTCTTTTATCCAGAGCTTATTTGGAATACTTCTTGTTTGAAATCTGACTATTCTAGATCAGTGCTAGCCTAAATGTTTTATTTTGGTGACCTCAGTTAAATGTCTGGAAATCTGTACTGTCTGATAGCGCTTGGGTGAAATAAAGTTCTTGGCATTATTTCTTAGAGGACAGGTGCTGGGTACACAACAGTTCCATATCATTGGTCAGCTTTGGTCCTCCCTTTTCTCAAGCCTCCTTGAGAAACTGGGTTTAACTGGGTTGGAAAAAGCTGGGTGTCCTGCCTAACTGGGTTGGTAAAGACTGGTGTCCTGTCTCCTGCATTGCCTTCATGGCACATATGGACACATTTGCTGCTCTAGAAATTTGAGGGATAAGACATCCAGGGATAGACTACTGGTGTAATGTCCACTTTGAAAAATTAAGAAAGACTAGGGTCAAAGGGGGAAAGCAAACAAAACCTGTAAATATATTTTTAAGTAGATTATACCATTTCCCATAGATAACAGGGGACAGTTTGCAGATCAAGGTGTTTGCAGCCCAAGAATTTTGACCTGAGGAACCATAAGGTGGGTGGAGATAAGACAGCTATGGACTGTGGGACCCACACATCTTAAGGACCAGCTGACCAAGCTTCCACTATGCTAATGCTAGAAGAGGTCCAGGCTCACAGCTAGTGAGAGGAAGATCCAGGAAGATGTAGGATGTTAAATATACTATGTAGAATGGAGGGTATGGATGGAGGGAGAGAGGGAAAAAAAACCTAGCCTTTTGTTCTTCCTTTTCCTCTCCATCAGCAGTTTCAATCACTCATCTGGAGATCAAGGAGCCCAGATGAAACTGAAAATTACATCCCACCCTCACCCACCAAGCCACTTTTATTCCTTCTAAGGGGCTATTGGGTTAAGCTGGCAAGCAGGCAAGCCACTCTCTGCATACCTGGGTCCTCTATAGCTAGAGCCCTTATATTCCTGGGAACTCTTGTCTTTCAGTTGGAGAAATAATATACATAAATCACATAATATAGTCTCTGTCATATAGAGGATGCAAAATAAATATGCATTCACTTTAAGAGTTTGTCTCTCCTCAGCTATAAGACATAATTAATACCTACTTCCCCACGTTGTTGGGGTGTTTAGTGATTCAGACTGCCTAGCTTTGAGTCCCAGCTCTGCCACCTCCTGCTTCTGTGACATTGGATGTCTGGATCCCTCTTAACTTACATGTGCTTCCATTTCCTCATCGGTAAAAAGAAGTTAGTAATAGTATTGGGAGAATTAGAAAGCTAAAGCATATAAAATGCTCTGAAGAATGTCAGGTGTACAGTAAGTACTCAATGTTACTGTTATTATTTAAACAAGAAGGTGGGTGTGTGGTCTTTTGCCATCATATCCCCAGCATCAAGCTTGAAGCCTGGCACATAGCAGATACCCAGTAAATGGTAACTCTTTGCTACATCCACTCTACCCTCACCATAGCAAAGCATGGGGATCTGTGTGTACAAGATAGTGACTCATAAGTGATTGACTGAATTATGTCAGACCACAGATATAATAAACTTAGTGACCTGGGGGTGGTAGAGGTACACAATTATTTAATGACTATTCTGAGAAGTAAATGCATTAGTGTGTAAAGTTCTTGAACAACTGTGTATATTCATCTGTGACTTTTTTTCTCATTCAACATTATATTTTGTGCCATCTATAATATTGTTGCATGCAATTGTTTATTCTCTTTGCTGTGTAATATTACATTTTGCAAATATCCCATGATTTATTTATCCATTTTACTGTTGATATATATTTATGTAATTTTTAGTTTAGGGTTATGAACAATTACACAATGAAAAATTTTGTCCCCATAAATTTTGGAATCAGTTTTTCAAATTACACACATGTATACAAATTTTGGTGTTTTGATTGGAATTGGAATTACAGTCAATCTATATATCATTTTAAGGAAAGTTAACATCTTTGTGATATTGAGTCTTCTATAAATATGGTGTGTCTCTATTTAGAAGTTTTTAATGTTAAGTGAAGTTTTATAATTGAAAAGGGCTTGTGTGTCATTATAATTTTTGTTTATTTTGTTGCTATTGTATACCTTTATAGAAAGTTACATTTTATACCATTTTATTGCTAATGTATACAGCTATAATTGTGGGGGTTTTTGTGTGTTGCATTTGCAACTAGCAAACTTGATAAACTTAATTTTGATAATTTATATGTAAATAACAGCTTTCTATTTTCCCTTCCAATCCTTACTTTTTAAAATCTCTTATTCTTATATTACATCACTGCTAGGACCTCCTACCTTCAACACATTAACACCAATGTCAAATAAAAATGTTAAAATTACTCATGTTTATATTGGACTTAATTTTAAAGGTAATGTTTTTAAAGTTTCACCATTGAGTAAGTTTGCTGTAATTTTTTTGTACGTATCACTTAACAGGTTAAGGAAGTTCCAGTTTGTTCTTTGTTTGCCAATAGGATTTTTTAAAAATGAGTAGATGTTGAATTTTATAAACACGTTTTCTGTATCCACTGAGATGATAGATTGCTTTTCTGTTTTAATCTGTTAATGTGAATTACACTAGAGATTTTTCTTGTCTTTTATTTGTCTTGAAGTCTTAGGATAAATATTGGATTTTGTTCATTAATATTTTATTTACGGATTTGGCATTTTGTTTATGAATGAGATTGACCTGTACTTTTTCCATTCTCATTGTTCCCTGTTTGACTTTTGTGTCATAAAATGAAGTGGGAACTACTTCCTTTCATTCTATTTTCTGACAGAGGTTATTCAAGGAACTATTTGTTCTTTAAATATTTGGCACAACTTCCAGGTAAAAACATCAGACCAGGTGTTTTCTTTGTGAGAAAAAAAATAATTGATATAATCTTTTGAATAGTTACAGAATCATTCAGGTTTGCTATTCCTTCTTGTCAGTTTTGTTAAATTATGCTTTTTTAGGAATTATTCTATTTCACATCACTTTTCAAATTTATTTGCATAAACTTACATCCATATTTTTAAAGTCTCTATTTCATTTGCAATTATATCCTCTTATCCTTGTTTATTTGTACCTTCTTTTTTTTATTCTTGATCAATATTGCCATAAGTTTGTCACTTTTATAAATTTTAAAAAATATTCGACTTTTGGCCTTCTGATTCTTTCTGTTATGTCTCTGGCTTTTTATTTAGCCATTTTCCTCATCATTATTCTTTTTTTATACTTTTTTTTTTTTACTTACTCTGTTTTTCTTTTTTAACTTCTGGGGTTGGATGCACAGTTTATTAATTTTCAGACTTTCTTCCTTTTAAATATAAGCATCTGATGCTATAATTATCATATGAAACAGATTGGTATTCCACAGATGCACAGTTGTATGGACATATGAATTTTTAAAGTATTTCCAGACTATTTGGTAAATAGACACTGCTCAGGGCTTTCTTAGTTTCTATATCACTCAGTTGCCCTGGCCACCTCAGTCCCTTTCTCAGGACTGCTAAGACCTATAGATTATCATCTAGCAACTGAAGAGTTAATGCCTGACACAGACGGAGTCCTCTAGAAATTGGTGCCAAACCCTTGGGTCAGCTTCTGTTTTGCTAGATCAGTGCCCTTACCATTTCCTGTCTGATTCCATCCTTCTTCAAGAACAAACTGTATGATTTCAGTTCTTTGATATCTATTGAGATTTGCTTTATGGACCAACATATGGTAATTTTTGGTAAAAATTCCATGAGCACTTGAAAAAAATATACATTTTACAATTCAATTAAGAATACTATATACTTCAATTAGTATTCTTCCAGGATTTTGTCTGCTTGTTGATATGAAAAATTTGTTAATATCTCCTTGTAACTATGTCAATTTTGAATCTTTGTAAATAGCTACAAATTTAAAATTGCTATATATTTCTGGTAAACTGAATATTTATCAACGTGTAAGGAAATTTCTGCTAATCTAGTATAATTAACATTTTGTCCTACAATTTTTTCTGACATTATTATATGTATATTTGCTTTATTTAGCTTTATATTTACCTAGTATATCATTTATACACTTTCAAATAATGTTTTTACCATTTTAGTGAAGTGTAGTTAACTTATAATGTGTTAGTTTCAACTGTGAGCAATTCAGAATATATATGTATGTATATATATATTCTATACATTCTTTTGCAGGTTCTTTTTCATTAGAGGTTATTATAAGATATTGATTATAGTTCCTTGTACTATACGGTAAGCCCTTGTTGTTTATCTATTTTATATAGGGTTACATATATTAATTCCAAACTCCTAATTTATCTCTCTCCTAACTCCCACTATATTCTTTGGTAACCATGTTTCTTTTATGTTTGTAAGTCTATTTCTGTTTTGTAAATAAGTTCACTTGTATCATTTTTTTTTATTATACTTATAAGTGATATCATATGACACTTGTCTTTCTCTGGCTTACTTCACTTAACATGATAATTTCTAAGTTCATCATGTTGCTGCAAACGGTATTATTTCATTCTTTTTCATGACTAACATTCCATGCTGCTGCTGCTAAGTCACTTCAGTCGTGTCCGACTCTGTGCGACCCCACAGATGGCAGCCCACCAGGCTCCACCATCCCTGGGATTCTCCAGGCAAGAACACTGGAGTGGGCTGCCATTTCCTTCTCCAATGCATGAAAGTGAAAGTTAAGTCGCTCAGTAAGTGTCTGACTCTTCGTGACCCCATGGACTACAGCCTACCAGGCTCCTCCGTCCATGGGATTTTCCAGGCAAGAGTACTGGAGTGGGTTGCCATTGCCTTCTCCAACATTCCATGGTATATATGTATCACATCTTCTTTATTCATTCACCTGTTTGTTTTTTTTTTTTTTTCATTCATTTGTTGATGGACATTTAGGTTGCTTCTGTGTCTTGGCTATTGTAAATAGTGCTGCTGTGAACATAAGGATGCATGTGTCTTTTCAAACTAGATTTTTCTCTGGGTTTATGCCCAGGAATGGGATTGTTGGATCATATGGCAACTCTATGTTTAGTTTTTTAAGGAACCTCCACGCTGTTCTCCATAGTGGCTGTACCAGGTTACATTACAACCAATAGCATAGGAGGTTTCCTTTTCCTCCACATCCTCTCCATCATTTATAGACTTTTACATGATGGCCTGTAAGAAAAATGTTTCTGATAGAGATATAATACACATACCATAAAACTCATTATTTTAAAGTGTACAACTTAGTAGTTTTTAGTATATTCACGTGGTTATGTACCATCATCACTAATTCCAGAACATTTTCATCACACTCTCCCAAAGAAACCCCATATGCTTTAGTGTCATTCCAGATTCCCCCCTCCCTTTAGCCACTGGCAAACCACTAAAATCTACTTATTGTCACCATAGATTTATCTATTCTGGATATTTCACATTAATGGGATCATACAATATATGTTCTTTTGTATCTGGCTTCTTCCACTGGGCATAATATTTTCAGTTAATCCATGTTGTAGCATGTGTAGATACTTCATTCCTTTTTAAAGCTGAATAATATTCCATTATATAGATATACAGAATTTTGTTTAGCAAATTCAAATATGAATTGAGGGAAATTTGGTTTATTTCCACTTTTGAACAATGTTGCCATGGACATTTGTGTACAAGTTTTTGGGTGGGCACATTGTTCATTTCTCTTGAATATATACATAGAAGTAGAAATGCTAAGTCCTCTGGTAATTCTACCTATTAATACAATGATTTAAAGAACTGCTAAGCTGGTTTTTCAAGTGAATTCATGTTTTATATTTCCAAAAGTAATATATGAGGATTCTAATTTCTCTATATCTTCACTAACAGCTGGTTTTGCCCATTTTTAAAAGTATAGTCATCCTAGAGGATGTTCAATCTGCACTTGAGAAGAATCTCTAATCCCTTGAATCTATTTCTCACTGCCACTGTATAATTGTACGGGATTTGATTTAGGTCATACTTGAATGATCTGGTGGTTTTCCCTACTTTCTTCAATTTAAGTCTGAATTTGACATGCTCTGAGCCACAGTCAACTCCTAGTCTTGTTTTGCTGATTGTATAGAGCTTCTCCATCTTTGGCTACAAAGAATATAATCAATCTGATTTCAGTAGTGACCATCTGGTGATGTCCATGTGTAGAGTCTTCTCTTGTGTTGTTGGAAGAGGGTATTTGCTATTACCAGTGCATTCTCGTGGCAAAACTCTGTTAGCCTTTGCCCTGCTTCATTCTGTACTCCAAGGCCAAATTTGCCTGTTACTCTAGGTATCTCTTGACTTTCTACTTTTGCATTCCAGTCCCCTATAATGAAAAGGACATATTTTTGGGGTGTTTGTTATAGAAAATCTTGTAGGTCATCATAAAAACATTCAACTTCAGCTTCTTCAGCATTACTGGTTGGGGCATAGACTTGGATTACTGTGATATTTGAATGCTTTGCATTGCAAATGAACAGAGATCATTCTGTCATTTTTGAGATTGCATCCAAGTACTGCATTTTGGGCTGTTTTGTTGACTATGATGGCTACTCCGTTTCTTCAAATGGATTCTTGCCTACAGTAGTAGATATAATAGTCATCTGAGTTAAATTCACCCATTTCAGTCTATTTTAGTTCACTGATTCCTGATATGTCAATGTTCACTGTTGCCATCTCCTGTTTGACCACTTCCAATTTACCTTGATTCATGGACTTAACATTACATGTTCCTAAGCAATATTGTTCTTTACAGAACCAGACATTACTTAAATCACCAGTCACATCCCCAAGTGGGTGTTTTTGCTTTGGCTCCATCTCTTCATTCTTCCTGGAGTTGTTTTCTCCACTTTATTCCAGTAGCATACTGGGCACCTACTGACCTGGGGAGTTCATCTTTCAGTGTCCTATTTTTTTGCCTTTTCATACTGTTCATGGGGTTCTCAAGGCAAGAATACTGAAGTGGTTTGTCATGTCCTTCCCCAGTGGACCATGTTTTATCAGAACTCTCCACCATGACCCATCTGTCTTGGGTGGCACTACATGGCATGGCTCATAGTTTCCTTGAGTTAGACAAGATTGTGGTCCATGTCATCAGTTTGTTTAGTTTTCTGTGATTGTGGTTTTCATTTTGTTTGCTCTCTGATGTATAAGGATAAGGATAAGAGGTTTATGGTAGCTTCCTGATGGTAGAGACTGACTGGTGGCGGTGGCGGGGGGGGGGGGGGGGAGGGGGGGGGATGGGTCTTGTGTGATGGGAAAGGCCATCTTTAATCCGATTTTCTGTTGATGGGTGGGGCTGTGTTCCCTCCCTGTTATTTGAACTGAGGCCAAACTAATGTGGAGGTAGTGAAGATAATGGTGAGCTCCTTCAAAAGATCCAGTGCACGCACTGAACTCAGTGCCCCCGACCATGCAACAGGCCACCACCGACCCATGCCTCCACCAGAGACTCCTGGACACTCATGGGCAAGTCTGGGTCAGTCTCTTGTGGGGTCACTGCTCCTTTCTCCTGGGTCCTGGTGCACAAAAGGTTTTGTTTGTGGCCTCTAAGAATCTGTTTCCTCAGTCCTGTGTAAGTTCTGGTGGCTCTATGGTGGAGTTGATGGCAACCTCTTGCAAGAGGGCTTATGCCATAACCAGGTCTCCTGCACCCAGAGCCCCTGCAGGGCCTGTACCTCCACAGGAGACACTCAAACATGCAAAGGCAGGACTGACTCAGTCTCTGTGGGATCTCCTGCTGTGCACAAGGTTTTATTTGAGCCCTCCAAGCATTTCTGGCTGGCATGGGATTTGACTCTAAATGTGATTTTTTCCCTTCCTATCATCTTGCTGGGACTTCTCCTTTGCCCTTGGATGTAGGGTATCTTTTTTGCTGGGATCCAACATTCTCCTGTTGATTGTTGTTCAGCAGTGAGTTGTAATTTTGTAGTTCTCACAGGAGAAGATGAGTGCATGTCCTTTTGCACTGCCATCTTACAAATCTTGGTGAGTAGGGAAAGGTTATATAGTCAGGCAGGAGTTTGTGATAAGGATAAATGCAATAACAGTCTTGTATTCTTTCTTCAACACAATTAGGGTGTGTGCAAGTTCTTAGGTGGTCCAGCCTCCTAATTTTGATGAGCCCCTCTGGTCCTTTAATCTTACCTCAGGTGGTTTCATTGCTGTTCCTTCTTTGGTTAGCAACTGTTCTGACCTTTGAAACTGAGAGAAGAGCATGGATGCTGGAGTCTTGTCTGTAGGAAATGAGGGACAAAAAGGCCTCCATGCCAGGCGTCCCACAGGGCCCTGCTCAGCACCAGTAGTGGCTTCTTGGGGCACATTTACTTACTGACTGGGGTGTGCAATAGTTGCTTGCAGTAACAGGGACCAACAAGCAGCTTTAAATAAGCTAGCTCCCCAGTGCTGGATTTAGAAAAGGCAAAGGAACCAGAGATCAAATTGCCAACATCTGCTGGATCACTGAAAAAGCAAGTAAGTTCCAGAAAATCATCTTGTTATGCTTCATTGACTACACAAAAGCCTTTGACTGTGTGGATGACAACAAACTGTGGAAAGTTCTTCAAGAGATGGGAATACCAGGCCACCTAACCTGCCTCCTGAGAAATCTGTATGCAGGTCAAGAAGCAACAGTTAGAACCAGACATGGAACAACTGACTCTTTCCAAATCAGGAAAGGAGTACATCAAGGCTATATGTACTCACCCTGCTTATTTAACTTATATGCAGAGTACATCATTCAAAATGCCAGGCTGAATGAAGCACAAGCTAGAATCAAGATTGCTGGGAGAAATATCAATAACCTCAGATATTCAGATGACACCCCCCCCCCTTATGGCAGAAAATGAAGAAGAACTAAAGAGTCTCCTGATGAAAGTGAAAAAGGAGAGTGAAAAAGTTTGCTTAAAGATCAACATTCAAAGAACTATGATCATGCTATCCGGCCACATCACTTCACAGCAAGTAGATGGGGAAACAATGGAAACAGTGACAGACTTTATTTTCTTGGGCTCCAAAATCACTGCAGATGGTGACTGCAGCCATGACATTAAAAGATGCTTGCTCCTTGGAAGATAAACTATGACCAACTTGGACAGCATATTAAAAAGCAGGGACATTACTTTGCCAACAAAAGTCTGTCTAGTCAAAGCTATGTTTTTTTCCAGTAGTCATGTATGGATATGAGAGTTGGACTATAAAGAAAGCTGAGTGCTGAAAAATTGATGCTTTTGAATTGTGGTGTTGGAGAAGACTCTTGATAGTCTCTTGGACTGCAAGGAGATCCAACCAGTCTATCCTAAAGGAAATCAGTCCTGAATATTCATTGGAAGGACTGATGCTGCAGCTGAAATTCCAATACTTTGGCCACCTGTTGCGAAGAGCTGACTCATTTGAAAAGACTCTGATACTGGGAAAGATTGAAGGTGGGAGGAGAAGGGGATGACAGACGATGAGACGGTTGGATGGCATCAGCGACTCGATGGACATGAATTTGAGTAAGATCCGGGAGTTGGTGATGAACAGGGAGGCCTGGTATGCTGCAGTCAATGGGGTCACAAAGAGTCGGAAATGACTGAGCAACTGAACTGAACTGAACAGTGCATATACAGGCAGTTTCTGGCGTGTGGAGGTGATGGTGACCTAGCCCCCATACACGTATCTCAATAGTGGTGCCTCAGTTTCCAGGCACACTATGCCTTGTCTAGGAGCATTCATGGCTGTGCATCCTTTCCCTCCTTGTTAACACCCTTTGCTGTATCCACACAGTCAACCGTGTTCCTCTCCCTGAATCAGTTCTACCAACCTCATACTTTAGCACTCAGTCCCCACCAGCATTGGCAGACTCTTGTCCCAGAGAGAGGCACCCAGTGGTGATTCCCAAGGAGGCTTTGGGATGATTGGTGCTCAGGCAACCAGAGCTCCAGAGGGCAGAGGAGACCCTGATCTGATAGCCCTCCCTGCTCAGAAGGGGACTCCTCTCAGTGCCTGCAGATGCTGGTGGGTGGGGGGAGGAATAATGATACTTTGCTTCTATGATGTCCTGGGCTTTTTCTGAGGATGCTCCTAGTTGTGGAGCTCCTTATACCTGTCCCTTCAGACTGTCTTTTCACAGCTAATAGCTGTCTCTTCCCAGTGAGATGGGAATCTGAGTTCTTGTCCACGGACCCAAAGAATGGAATCCATGAGCAAACACTCAAGGTAGCAAGCAAATAGGATTTATTAAAGAGGAGGAAAGTACAAAGCTCTCAGCATAGACCCTGACGGGGAGCAAAGAGTCCCCCCCCGCCCCCCCGCCAAGGTGGGACTTACAGCAGTTTTTATATCCTTCCTTAAATCATGGGTGTCTACCCAATCAATTTAAAATTTAAGATATTTAACAACTTTATGGCTTCCCTTGATCCTTGGATTAACATCACCCTTTCTAACACCACCTAGACATTTTACCAGATATATGGGCTTAAGATTAATGATCACTGGTTGTTTTTCCCAGGCATTTGGAACAGAAGCTAATTACTGCCCTTTCTTGGATCTGAGTGCTGATAATTTATCAGACTAAAGACAGGCTCAGACGGTAAAGCGTCTGCCTGCAATGCAGGAGACCCGGGTTCAATTCCTGGGTTGGGACGATACCCTGGAGAATGAAATGGCAACCCACTCCAGTACTCTTGCCTAGAAAATTCCATGGATGGAGGAGCCTGGTGGTCTACAGTCCATGGGGTCGCAAAAAGTCGGACATGACTGAGCAACTTCACAGAAAGACACATTAGAGGATTTCAGGACAATGGAGTGGAATGTTTACTGAAAACAAGACCAAGGTCTCAGAGTTCTACACTGATTGCTACATATCTCTAGCAATGTTTTTTAACATCTTTTCATCTGATATTAGTATAGCCACTTCATCTTTCTTCTGGTTGCTCTTTGTGTGATATACTTTTTACATTCTTTACTTTTAATCTATCTGTATCTTAAAATTTAAAGTGTATTTTCTGTAGGCATCATAAACCCAGATCTTGTTTTTTTATTTTTTTTTAATCCAGTCAGACATTTTCCACCTCTTTCTTAGATGGCTTGATCCATTAATATTTAATATTATTATGTATGTAGTTGGATTTAAATGTACCATTTTAAAATTTTCTATATAGATTATGTCATTTCCCCATATTCCTCCTTTCTTTTGTGTTAATTTTACCTAGTTTAATATTTAATTCCTTTAAATATGTTTTTTACTATATATTTTTGAGATATTTCCATAGTGGTTGCTCTAGGGCTTTCCATATACAACTATTAGAATCTACTTTCAGTTCAGTTCAGTCGCTTGGTCGTGTCCGATTCTTTGTGACCCCATGAACTGCAGTATACCAGGCCTCTTTGTCCATCACCAACTCCCAGGGTTCACACAAACTCATGTCCACTGAGTTAGTGCCATCCAACCATCTCATCCTCTGCAGTCTGCTTCACCTCCTGCCGTCAATCTTTCCCAGCATTAGGGTCGTTTCAAATGAGTCAGCTCTTCACATCAGGTGGCCAAAGTACTGGAGTTTCAGCTTCAACATCAGTCCTTCCAATGAACTCCATGCAGTCCAAGGGACTCTCAAAAGTCTTCTCCAACATGACCGTTCAACAGCATCCATTCTTCGATGCTCAGCTTTCTTTAAAGTCCAACTCTCACATCCATACATGACTACTGCAAAAACCATAGCCTTGACTAGACAGATCTTTGTTGACAAAGTAATGCCTCTTCTTTTTAATATGCTGTCTAGGTTGGTCATAACTTTCTTTCCAAGTAGTAAGTTTCTGTTAATTTCATGGCTGCAGTCACAAGCTGCAGTGATTCTGGAGCCCCCAAAAATAAAGTCAGCCACTGTTTAGACTGTTTCCCCATCTATTTGCATGAAGTGATGAGACCAGATGGCATGATCATAGTTTTCTGAATGTTGAGTTTTAAGCCAACATTTTCACTCTCCTCTTTCACTTTCATCAAGAGGCTTATCAGTTCTTCTTTCCTTTCTACCATAAGGGTGGTGTCATCTGCATATCTGAGGTTATTGATATTTCTCCCAGCAATCTTGATTCCAGCTTGTGCTTCATTCAGCCCAGCCTTTCTCATGATGTACTCTGAAGGGTAACAATATACAGCCTTGACATACTCCTTTTCCTATTTGGAACCAGTCTGTTGTTCCATGTCCAGTTCTAACTGTTGTTTCCTGGCCCACATACAGGTTTCTCAAGAGGCAGGTCAGGTGGTCTGGTATGCCCATCTCTTTCAGAATTTTCAACAGTGTACTGTGATCCATGCAGTCAAAGGCTTTGGCATAGTAAATAAAGTGGAAATAGATGTTTTTCTGGAACTCTCTTGCTTTTAAGATGATCTAGCGGATGCTGGCAACTTCATCTCTGGTTCTTCTGCCTTTTCTAAATACAGCTTGAACATCTGGAAGTTCACAGTTGACATATTGCTGAAGCCTGGCTTGGAGAATTTAGAGCATTACTTTACTAGCATGTAAGATGAGTGCAATTGTGCAGTAGTTTGACCATTCTTTGGCATTGCCTTTCTTTGGGATTGGAATGAAAATTGATCTTTGCCAGTCCTGTGGTCACTGCTGAGTCTTCCAAATTTGCTGGCATATTCAGGGCAGCACTTTCACAGCATCATATTTCAGAATTTGAAACAGCTCATCTGGAATTCCATCACCTCCACTAGCTTTGTTCATGGTGATGCTTCCTAAGGCCCACTTGACTTCACTTTCCAGGATGTCTGGCTGTAGGTGAGTGATCACACATCATGATTATGTGGGTTGTGAAGATCTTTTTTGTACAGTTCTTCTGTGTATTCTTGCCACCTTTTCTTAATATCTTCTTCTTCTGTTAGGTCCATACCGTTTCTGTCCTTTATTGTGCCCATCTTTGCTGGAAATGTTCCTTTGGTATCTCTAATTTTCTTGAAGAGATCTTGAAGAATCTACTTTAGATTTGTACTAACAATTCCAGTCAGATATAGAAATGTTACCCTTATATAACTATATTCCATTTTCTTTTCTGTGCTATTATTTCATACATATCATATCTTTACATGCTAAAACCCCCAATATATTATTGTTATTTTACAAACTTTATGTTTTAAAGAAGCTGAGAAAATAAAAGAGAGCACGTAAATAAAGTTTAGTATATTGATATTTACTGTCTGATTCTGTTCATTTGTTCCTGTGGGTTTGAATTATAACTCTTCACTTTGTGACTTGATTAGCCTATTTTAGAGAAGTTTATTTCTCTGCAGTGGGAAGCCTTTGGTGTTACTTCTTGGAGGCCGTGGGACTTTGCTGGCAGCTCAGTGGTAAAGAATCTGCCTGTAATGCAGAAGAGCCAGGTTTGATCCCTAGGCTGGGAAGTTCCCCTGGAGAAGGAAATGGCAACCCACTCCAGTATTCTTGCCTGGAGAATCCCATGGACAGAGGACCCTAATAAGCTACAGTCCATGGGGTTGCAAAGAGTCCAACACAACTGACTTCACTTCCCTGATTATAAAGCTATCAGTTTCATCTGGTGTTACATTCTGGGATTCATAAATTACAAGCTGATTGCTATTATATTTTACAATGCCCTTAAAGCATACATTGCTCAGCAGTGTTACCCAATTAAAGTCTGGCAAAGGTAGTCTTTGAGGTTAGCTCCGACGCAAGGAGGGCTCTTCTTAATAGGCTCTTTCTCTGGTTCTCTCTCAAAAAAGATGTCCTTTTCATTATAGGGAACTGGAAAGCAAAAGTAGGAAGTCAAGAAACACCTGGAGTAACAGTCAAATTTGGCCTTGAATTACAGAATGAAGCAGGGCAAAGGCTAATAGAGTTTTGGCAAGAGAAAGCACTGGTCATAGAAATCACCCTCTTCCAACAACACAAGAGAAGGCTCTACACACGGACATCACCAGATGGTCAACACCAAAATCAGATTGATTATATTCTTTGCAGCCAAAAATGGAAAAGCTCTATACAGTCAGCAAAAACAAGACCAGGAGCTGACTGTGGCTCAGATCATGAACTCCTTATTGTCAAATTCAGACTTAAATTGAAGAAAGCAGGGAAAACCACTAAGCCATTCAGGTATGACCTAAATCAAATCCCTTATGGTTATATGGTGGAAGTGACAAGTAGATTTAAGGGACTAAATCTAATAGACAGAGTGCCTGATGAACTATGGACGGAGGTTTGTGACATTGTACAGGAAACAGGGATCAAGACCATCCCCAAGAAAAAGAAATGCAAAAAAAAAGCAAAATGATTGTCTGAGGAGGCCTTACAAATAGCTGTGAAAAGAAGAGAAGTGAAAAGCAAAGGAGAAAAGGAAAGATATACCCATTTGAATTCAGAGTTCCAAAGAATACCAATGAGAGATAAGAAAGCCTTCTTCAGCAATCAATGCAAAGAAATAGAGCAAAACAGTAGAATGGGAAAGACTAGAGATCTCTTCAAGAAAATTAGAGATACCGAGGGAACATTTCATGCAAATATGGGCTCAATAAAGGACAGAAATGGTAGGGACCTAACAGAAGCAGAAGATATTAAGAAGAGGTGGCAAGAATACACAGAAGAAGTGTACAAAAAAGATCTCCATGACCAAGATAATCACGATGGTGTGATCATTCACCAAGAGCCAGACATCCTGGAATGTGAATCAAGTGGGCCTTAGGGAGCATCACCACAAACAAAGCTAGTGGAGGTGATGGAATTCCAGTTGAGCTATCTGTGAAAGTGCTGCACTCAATATGCCAGCAAATAGAACTCCTAATCGTGGAAAGATGATTTTTGTATATTGATCTTGTATCTGTCAACTTTGTCGAACTCATTTGTCAGTTCTAAGGATTTGTATGGTTTTGGGGATTTCTACATAGATAGTCATTCAGTCTTTCACATTTAAGGCTAATAATGACAGTATGCTTTTGTTTTAAAGGTTCCTTATCAAGTTTAAGTAATTCACATCTATTCCTAACTTAATAATTTTTATTACTAATCGGTTTTTAAAGTATGAAGTGTTTTTCCTATGTGCATTGACATATTTTTCTTCAATAGCTTGTCAATATCATGGGTTGCATTAATTGATATTTTTGAATGTTCACCTAACCTTGCAGACTTGCACTGAATCACACTTAACCATTCTCTATAATTCTTTATTTGTAATATTGGATTTTTTGAGCTTATAGCAAATAATTTATTGAAAGCTGAGGATGGGCAACATTACTTTATAAGAACTAATAATATTTAATATTTTACTTTCTTCTTATTTAGCTTCTATGATAATACATTCATTCTTTAAAAGTTTAGAAAATATATAAAGTATAAAGAAAAAAATGGTATGGATCTAACAGAAGCAGAAGATATTAAGAAGAAGTGGCAAAAATACACAGAAGAACTGTGCAATAGAGATCTTCATGACCAGATAACCATGATGGTGCAATCACTTACCTAGAGCCAGACACCGTGGAATGCAAAGTCAAGTGGGCCTTAAGAAGCATTGCTACGAACAAAGCTAGTGGAAGTGATGGAATTCCAATTGACCTATTTCAGATCCTAAAAGACGATGCTAATAAAGTGCTGCACTCAGTATGCCAGCCAATTTGGAAAACTCAGCAGTGGCCACAGGACTGGAAAATGTCACTTTTAATTCCAGTCCTTAGGAAAGGCAACACCAAAGAATGTTCAAAATATTGCACAATTGCACTCATCTCACACACTAGCAAAATAATGCTCAAAAATTCTCCAAGCGAGGCTTCAACAGTACATGAACCGTGAACTTCCAGATGTTCAAGCTGTATTTAGAAAAAGCAGAGTAACCAGAGATCAAATTGCCAACATCCGCTGGATCATCAAAAAAACAAGAGAATTCCAGAAAAACATCTACTTCTGCTTTATTGACTCTCCCAAAACCTTTGACTGTGTGGATCACAACAAACTGTGGAACATTCTTTAAGAGATGGGAATACCAGACAACCTGACCTGCCTCCTGAGAAATCTGTATGCAGGTCAAGAAGCAACAGTTAGAACCAGACATGGAAAAACTGACTGGTTCAAACTGGGAAAGGAGTACGTCAAGGCTATATATTGCTACCCTGCTTATTTAACTTACATGCAGAGAATATCATTCAAAATGCTGGGCTTGATGAAGCAAAAGCTGGAATCAAGATTGCTGGGAGAAATATCAATAACCTCAGGTATGCAGATGACACCACCCTTATGGAAGAAAGTGAAGAACTGAAGAGCTCTTTGATGAAAGTGAAAGAGGAGAGTGAAAAAGTTGGCTTTAAACGCAACATTCAGAGAACTTAGCATAGCATAGCATCCAGTCCCATCAGTCAGTCAGTTCAGTCGCTCAGTCGTGTCCGACTCTTTGCAACCCCATAAATTGCAGCATGCCAGGCCTCCCTGTCCATCACCAACTCCTGGAGTTAACCCAGACTCACGTCCATCGAGTCAGTGATGCTATCCAGCCATCTCATCCTCTGTCATCCCCTTCTCCTCCTGCCCCCAATCCCTCCCAGCATCAGGGTCTTTTCCAATGAGTCAACTCTTCGCATGAGCTGGCCAAAGTACTGGAGTTTCAGCTTTAGCATCATTCCTTCCAAAGAAATCCAGGGCTAATCTTCAGAATGGACTGGTTGGATCTCCTTGCACTCCAAGGGACTCTCAAGAGTCTTCTCCAACACCACAGTTTAAATTCTTTGGCGCTCAGCTTTCTTCACAGTCCAACTCTCACATCCATACATGACCACTAGAAATACCATAGCCTTGACTAGACGGGCCTTTGTTGTCAAAGTAATGTCTCTGCTTTTCAATATGCTATCTAGGTTGGTCATAACTTTCCTTCCAAGGAGTAAGCGTCTTTTAATTTCATGGCTGCAGTCACCATCTGCAGTGATTTTGGAGCCCCCCCAAAATAGTCTTACACTGTTTCCACTGTTTCCCCATCTATTTCCCATGAAGTGATGGGACCAGATGCATGGCAAATAGATGGGTAAACAATGGAAACAGTGACAGACTTTATTTTCCTGGGCTCCAAAATGACTGCGAATGGTGACTGCAGCCATGACATTAAAATATGCTTGCTCCTTTGAAGAAAAGTTATGAACAACCTAGACAGAATATTAAGAAGCAGAGACATTGCTTTGCCAACAAAGGTCCATCTAGTCAAAGCTATGGTTTTTCCAGTAGTCATGTATGGGTGTAAGAGTTGGACTATAAAGAAAGCTGAGCACTGAAGAATTGATGATTTTGAACTGTGGTGTTGGAGAAGACTCTTGGGAGTCCCTTGGACTGCATGGAGTTCCAACCAATCCATTCTAAAGGAAATCAGTCCTGAATATTCATTGGAAGGACTGATATTGAAGATGAAACTCCAATACTTTGGCCACCTGATGAGAACTGACTCATTGGAAAACACCCTAATTCTGGGAAAGATTGAAGCCGGGAGGAAAAGGGGATGACAGAGGATGAGATGGCTGGATGGCATCACCGACTCAATGGGGATGAGTTTGAGTAAGCTCCTGGAGTTGGTGATGGACAGGGAGGCCTGGCGTGCTGCAGTCCATGAAGTCACAAAGAGTCTAACAGGACTAAGGGACTGAACTGAACTGAAATGGTGGGCACAGCCTTTCTTAGTAAAACTGTAATCCAATTATGTGCTAATGGGTGGAGTTACATTCCCTCCCTGTTAGTTCTTTGGCCTATGGTTACCCAGCCCTGGGATCTGTGGGCTGTATGGTAGGGTTAATGGCAACCTCCAAGAGGGTTTATACCAAGGGGGACCTTCCCAGCCTACTGCTGCCAGTGCCCTCATCTCTGTGGTGTGCCCCTGCTGACCAACACCTCTGCAGGAGACCCTCCAACACTAGCAGGTAATTTTTGTTCAGTCTCCTGTAGGGTCACTACTCCTTTCTCATATGCCTTGGTGCACACAAGATTTTGTTATGTTTTCCAAGACTGGAGACTCTGTTTCCCCCAGTCCTGTGGAAGTCCTATAATCAAACCTTGCTGGCCTTCAAGGCCAGATTCCCTGGGGACTCTCAGTCACTTTGTCAGATCCCCAAGTGAGAAGCCTGATGTGGGATTCAGAAATTTCACAACAGTGGGATAACTCCTTTCATATTGTTTTTCTCCAGTTTGTGGGCCACCCACCTAGCAGGAATGGAATTTGATTTTATCATTATTATGCCCCTCCTACCATCTCACTGCAGCTTTTTTGTCTTTGGGTTTGTGGTACCTTTTTGGTGGGTTCCAGTGTCCTCCTGCCAATGGTTGTTCAACAGCTAGGTGCTCTCACAGGAGAGATGTGCACATGTGCTTCTACTCTGCCATCTTGAACCTGAAGCCCCTTATTAACTTTTAAATGACTGCAGCATATGTAGTGATATCTCCTATATATTACTGCTGATATTGGCCATTTTTATCTCCTCTCTTTTTATATGTGTCAGTCTTGCCAAAGGTTGTTCATTGATTTTTCACTGAATGGTTCATTTATTTATTTAGTAATCAACTTTTTGTTTTATTCATTTTCTCTATTGTTATTCTGGTTTCAATGTCATTGATTTCTGCTCTTATCTAGAATTTCTTTCCTTTTGCTTGCTTTTGTTTATTTTGCTCTTTTTTCCTGTTTTTGTTTTAAGTGGCACTTAGATTATTGATTTGAGCCTTTTTTTCAATGTATAGCATTTTCAGTTTACAGCATTTTAGTGCTATAAATCCCTCTGTCACCATTGCTTTAGCTGCAACCCTCATATTTTGACGTGGGTTTTTTGTTTTTGTTTTTGTTTTTTACTTTAAATCAGTTTTATGTGTATTTTCAAAATTTCTTTTGAGACTTCTTTTATCAGTCATGGATTATTTGGAAGTATGTTCTTTAATTTTCAAGTGTTTAGAGACTTACCTGTCTTCATTCTTTCACTGATTTTACTTTGTTACCTTTAGGATAAGAGAATACACTATGTTAATGTCAATCAGTTTTTATTTACTGAATGTTGTTTAATGGCCCAGAGCATGAAAATGTGCCATGGTCACTAGAACAAAATATTTATTCTGGTGTTTTCAAATGTAGTACTTTTATATGTCAATTAGATACTGCTGATTCATTATGTTGCTTAATTCTTCTATATTGTTGCTGATTTTCTGTCTAATGATTCTATTAATTCCTGAGAGTGTATGTTGGAGTCCTCAAGAGTCTTTGTGCATTTGTCTCTTTTCTCCTTTTAGTTTTGCTTCATTCATTTTGAGACTCTGTTTTCTGGTATGCATATAATTTGGATTATTATATATTCCTAAGGGATTGATCTTTTATCATTATGTAATTCTCTTTTGCATGTAGTATTTTCTGTGCACTGAAACATAATTAACTGGATATTAATAGACACTCTTGCTTTTTTAAAATTAATGATTGTATAGTACATATTTTCCTTTAAAATATGCTTTTATGAACCCATTTAAACATGAAAATAATAAACCAATTACATGTTAACATAAATAGCATATTTTTCACAAAAATAACTATTTCCCCAAAAAATGATGAAGAAAAATTATTTCATGTATTTAAAAACCTATTTTATGTGTGACTTAATAGTAGATGTATTACATGTTCTGCATTCAATCTGTTGTAGTGCGTTATCTTGGTTGAAATACATGAAGAAAATTTGTCCTCCTCTACGACAGCTTGGGAAAACAACAATACCCTAATACCGTTTATTTTTAGATAATTGCATTTTTATTTGATTTGATACCAAAATTCAACAACTGGCAGTTGTTTTTTTATATTGTGACAAGAACACTTAATATGAGATCTACCTTGTTAACAATGTTTTAAGTGAATAATAATTATTGTTAATTGTAGGCACAATTACAATAAATCTCTAGAACTTATTCATCTTCCATAACTCAAACTCTATACCCATTGAACAACCATTCTACCCTCTGCTTCTATGACTTTGACTAGTTTAGATACTTCATATAAGTATAATCATGCAGTATTTGTACTTGTGTAACTGATTTATTCCACTCAGCAAAATGTATTCCAGGTAAATCCACACTGTCACATATGACAGGATGTCCTTATTTTTAAGGAAATGGCAACCCACTCCAGTATTCTTGCCTGGAGAATCCCAGGGACAGGGGAGCCTGGTGGGCTGCCATCTATGGGGTCACACAGAGTTGGACACGACTGAAACGACTTAGCAGCAGCAGCAGTATTCAATTACATGTGTGTACCATATTTTCTTAATTCATTTATCAGTTATGGATATTTATGTTGTTTCTATATCTTGGCTACTGTGAATAATACTTCAGTGAACATGGAAGTGCAGATAATTTCTTGATGATATTGATTTCAAGGAGAGCCTCTTAAACAAATGGTAGTAAGAAAGGTGGATATCCACATGCAAAAGAGTAAAATTGGACCCATATCTTACAACATACACAAAAATCAAGTCAACATTGATTAGCTATTTAAATAAAAGACCTGAAACAGTACAACTCCTGGAAGAAAACTTAAGGATAAAGCTTCATGACATTAGTCTAGGCAAGGATTTCTTGGATATCACACAAAAAACACTAGCAACAGAAGCAAAAATAAATAAGTTGTACTTCATCAAACTAAAAAGCTTCTGCATGGCTTTCACTGCATTCACTGCATTTGAGTGGATTTATTTCTGGGGTTTCTAGTCCATTCCATTGATCTATATGTCTATCCTTTGCCCACACTACACTGTCTTGGGTACTATAGCTTTATAGTAAATCTTAAAATCAAGTAGAAAGTTTCTTTCAAAATTTTTCTTGTCTTGTAATTATTTTAGTCAGTCTAGTTCCTTTTACTTTCCATATTAATTTAATTTTATTTTTCAATTTTTATTTTATATTGGAGTATATTTGATTAACCATGTTGTGTTACTTTCAGATGTACAGGAAAATGATTCAGCTATACATATACATGTATCTTTTTTTTTTTATTTTCCCATTTAGGTTATCACACAGTATTGAGCAGAGTTCCCTGTGCTGTACAGTAGGTTCTTGTAGATTATCTATTTTATATATAACAGTGTGTACATGTCAATCCCATCTCCCAATCTATCCTCCTCCCTCCTTTCCCCAGGTAATAATAAGTTCTCTAAGTCTCTGAGTCTGTCTGTATTACAAAAATGTTCATTTGTATAATTTTTTAAGATTCTGCATATACAGAATATCTTATGCTGTTTGTCTTTCTCTGACTTACTTAACTTAATACGGTAGTCTCCAGGTCAATCTATGTTGATGCAAATGGCATTTTTTCATTCTTTTTAATTTCTGAGTAGCATTCCATCATATATATGTACCACATCTATTTCATCTTTTCATCTGTCAATGGACAATTTAGGCCTGCTTCCATGTCTTGGCTGTTGTAATGAACATTGCTGAAATGAATATCAGAATGCATGCATCCTTTCAAAACATGTTTTTTTTTCCTCCGGATATATGTCCAAGAATGGGATTGCTGCATCATATGGTAGCTCTATTTTTACTTTTTAAAGAAACCTCCATACTATTCTCCATAGTGGTTTTACCAATTTACATTTCCACCAACAGTGTAGGAGGGTTCCTCTTTCTCCCCACCCTCTCCAGCTTTTATTATTTGTAGACTTTTTGATGATGGCCAGTCTGACTGGTGTAATGTGATATCTCATTGTAGTTTAGACTTATATTTCTCTAATAATTAGCAATGTTGAGCACCTTTTCATGTGACTCTTGGCCATCTGTGTATCTTCTTTGGAAAAATGTCTATTTAGGTCTTTTCTCATTTTTTGATTGGGTTGTTTTTTTAAAATATATTGAGCCTCATGTTTGTAAATTTGGGGAATTAATTCCTTGTTGGATACATCATTTGCAAATATTTTCTCCCACTCTATAGGTGGTCTTTCTGTTTTGTTTGTGGGTTACTTTGTTTTGCAAATGCTTTTGAGTATAATTAGGTCTCATTTGTTTATTTTTTTGTTTTTATTTTACTCTATGAGATTGGTCAAAAATATATATTGTTCCAATTTACATCAAAGAGTGTTGTGTCTATATCTTTGTTTAAGAATTTTATAGTTTCTAGGCTTACATTTAGGTCTCTAATCGATTTTGAGTTTGTTTTGGGGTTTGGTGTTAAAGAATATCCTATTTTCATTTCTTATCTGCAGCTGTCTAGTTTTCCCAGCACTCTTTATTCAAGAGATTGTCTTTTCACCATTGTATAATTTTTCCTCCTTTGCCATAGATTAATTGACCATAGGTGTACAGGTTTATTCCTGGGATTGCTATCCTGTTTAATTGATCTGTATTTCTATTTCTGTGCCAGTACCATACTGTCTTGATAACAGTAGCTTTATCGTATAGTCTGAAGACAGGGATCCTGACTCTTCCAGCTCCATTTTTCTTTCTTAAGGTTGTTTTGGCTGTTTGGGGTCTTTTCTGTCTCCATACAAATTTGAATACTTTTTGTTTTAGTTCTGTGAACATTGGTAATTTGATAGGGATTGCCTTGTTTGGGGTAGTACAGTGATTTTGCCAATGTTAATTCTTCCAAAACTCCAGAAGTTGGTGATGGACAGGGAGGCCTGATGTGCTGCAGTCCATGGGGTCACAAAGAGTCAGAGATGACTGAGTGACTGAACTGAACTGAATTCTTCTAATCCAAGTATATGGTATATCTCTCCATCAGTTTGTGTCATCTTTGATTTCTTTCATCAGCCTCTTATAGTTTTTGGAGTACAGGACTTTTGTCACCTTAGATAGGCTATTCCTATGTATTCTTTTTTTTTATGAGATGATAAATGGGATTGTTTTCTGCACTTCGTTTTCTAAACTTTCATTGTTAGTGTATAGAAATGAAACAGAAAAAAAAAAAATGTAGCTGGAGGAATTAGGCTCCCTGAGTTCAGACTACTACAAAGCTACAGTCATCAAAACAATATGGTACTGGCACAAAAATAGAAATATTGATCAATGGAACAGGCTAGAAAACCCATAAATAAGCCCATGCTCCTATGGTCAACTTATCTATGACAAAGGATGCAAGATGATGTCGGAAAGATGGTCTCTTCAACAAATGATGTTTGGAAAACTGGACAGCCACATGTACAAAAATGAAATTAGATCATTTTTAAACCCCATACACAAAAATAAGCTCAAAATGGATTAAATACCTAAATGTGAGCCCAGCACTTCAAAACTCCTAGAGGAAAACATTGGCAGAACACTCTCTGACATAAATCACAACAACATCTTTTCCAATCCATCTCCCAGAATAATGGAAATAAAAACAAATAAATGGGGATATTTAAACTCAGAAGCTTTTCCACAGCAAAGGGAACAATAACAAAATGAAAAGACAACCCACAGATAGGAAGAAAATATTTGCAAATGATGTCACTGATAAGGGAGTAGTCTTCAAAATTTACAAACAGCTTGTGACACATAACAGCATCAAAACAAACAACCCACTCAAGAAATGGACAGAAGAGCTAAATAGACATTTCTCCAAAGAAGACATAGAGATGGCCAATAGACACATGAAAATGTGTTCAACACCACTAAGTATTAGACAAATGCAAATCAAAACTACAATGAGATATCACCTCATACCAGCCAGAATGGCTATCATCAAAAAGTCTACAAACAATAAATGATGGGGAGGGTGTGCAGAGAAGGGAACTCTCCTACATTGTTGGTGGGAATGTAAATTGGTACAGCCACTATGAAGAACAGTATGGAGGTTCCTTAAAAATCTAAAAATGTAGCTGCCTTATGACCCTACAATCCTACTCCTGGGCATGTATCTGGAGAAAAACATGATCTGAAAGTATGCATGCACCCCGATGCTCACTGCGGCACTGTTTACAATAGCCAAGACATGGAAGCAACCTAAATGTCCATTGACAGAGGAATGGATAAGGAAGATGTGGTACATATATACAATGGAATATTACTCATCCATTACAAAGAATAAAATAATGTCATTTGCAGCAATGTGGATGGACCTAGAAAGTGTCATAATGAGTGAAGTAAGTCAGACAGAGAAGGAGAAATATCATATGGCATCCCTTATATGTGGAATCTAAAAAGAATTATACAAATGAACTTACTTACAGAACAGAAAGAGACTCATAGACTTATAAGACTTATGGTTTTCAGGGGAAAGGGATAGTTAAGGAGTTGGAGATGATCATGTACATACTGCTATATTTTAAATGGATAACCAACAAGGACCTATGGTATGGCACATGAGGCTTTGCTCAATGTTATGTGGCAGGCTGGATGGGAGGGGGATTGGGAGGAGAATGGATACATGTATATGTATGGCTGAGTCCCTTCGTTGTTCACCTGAAACTATCACAACATTGTTAATTGGCTATACCCAGACACAAGATAAACAGTTCAAAAGAAAAAAAAATGAAATTCAACAGATTTCTGTATATTTATTTTATATCTTGAAACTTTACCAAATTCATTGATGAGTTCTAGTAGTTTTAGTGTAGCATCTTTAGGATTTTCTATGTATAGTATTATGTAATCTTCAAAAGGTAACAATTTTACTTCTTTTTCCATTTTGGCTTCCTTTTATTTATTTATTTTTTTCTTCTCTGATGGCCATGGCTAGGGCTTCCCAAACTATGTTGAAAAAAAGTGGCAAGAGTAGGCATCCTTGTCTTATTCCTGATCATAAAAGAAATGCTTTCAGCTGTTCACCTTTGGGTATGACATTAACTGAAAATTTGTCATATGTGGCCTTTACAGTGTTGAAGTAGGTTCCCTCTCTCCCACTATGCCCACATTCTGGAGAGCTTTTTTAAAATCATAAATGGCTGTTGAATTTTGTCAAAATATTTTTCTGCATCTATTGAGATGATCATATGATTTTTATTCTTCAATTTGTTGATACAGCACATTGATTGATTTGCAGATTTTAAAAAATCCTTGCATGCCTGGTATAACCCCACTTGATCATGGTGTATGATCTTTTTAATGTATTGTTGGATTTGGCTTGCTACTATTTTGTTGAGAATTTTTGCATCAGTGTTCAGCAGTGATATTTTTTGTGTGGTATTTTTATCTGGTTTTATCATCAGAGCGATTATGGCCTCACAGAATGAGTATGGGAATGTTCCTTCCTCTGCAGTATTTTGGAATAGTTTCAGAAGGATAGGTGTTAACTCTTCTCTAAATGTTTGATAGATGTTCCTGTGAAACATCTGGTCCTGGACTTTTGTTCATTGGGAGTTTTTAGTCACAGTTTCAATTTCAGTACTTGTGATAGGTCTGTTTTTATTTTCTAATTCTTTCTGGTTCAGTCTTAGTAGATTGTACCTTTCTATGAATTTGCTCATTTCTTCTATTAATATGATGTCAAATTTATTGGCATATAGTTGCTTATAGTAGTATCATGATCCCTTGTATTTCTGTGATGTCACTTGTAACCTTTCCTTTTCCGTTTCTAATTTATTGATTTGAGCTCTCCCTTTTTCTTAATGAGTCTGGCTAAAGACTTATCATTTTATCTTTTCAAAGAACTAACTTTTGGTTTCATTGGTCTTTTCTATTTTTTTTTTTTTTTTGTCCTTATGTCACTTATTTATGCTCCAATCTATGATTTCCTTCCTTCTACTAACTATGGGTTTTGTTTGTTCTTCTTTATCTAGCAGCTTTAAGTGTAAGGTTTGGTTGATTACTTGAGATCTTTCATGTTTCCTGAGGTAAGATTTTATTGCTGTAAGTTTCCCTCTTAGAACTTTTTTTGCTGCATCCCATAGGTTTTGAATCATCTTGTTTTCCTTTTGATTTGTCTCTAGGTATTCATTGATTTCCTCTTTAATATATATTTTTAATAATTTTATTTATTTACTTTTTTTTGTCTGTGCTATGTCTTCATTGCTGCGTGGGCTTTTCTGTAGTTGTGGTGAGCAGGGACCTCTCTCTAGTTTTGGTGAGTGGACTTCTCATTGCAGTGGTATCTGTTGCAGAGCATGGGCTCCAGGGTGCACAGGCTTCAGTAGTTGTGGCTCATGGTCTCATAGATGTGGCTCTCAGGCTCCAGAGCACAGGCTCAATAGTTTTTCCGCAGAGGCCCAATTGCTTTGCAGCATGTGTCATCTTCCTGGACCAGGGATCAAACCTATGTCTCCTGCACTGGCTGGAAGATTCTTGCATTGCAGGTGGATTCTTTGTCTCTGAGACACCAGGGAAGCCCAGCAGTTGGATTCTTTCCCACCAAACACCAGGGGAGCCCCATCCTCTTTGATTTCTTCAGCTATCCATTGGTTGTTTAGTACCATATTGTTGAACCTCCATGCGTTTGAGATTTTTTTATATAATGTGTTTTCTTGTAGTCGATTTCTCATTTCCCATAGCTGTGTTTGGAAAACTTGTTTGATATGATTTCAATTTTCTCAAATTTACAAAGTTTTGCTTTATGGTCCAGTATGTGGTCGATCCTGGAGAATGTCCATGTACACTTGAAAAGAATGTGTATTCTGCTGCTTTTGGATGGAATGCTCGATAAATATCAAAAAAGTCAATCTAGTCTAATATGTCATTTAAGACCTCTGTTTCCTTACTGATTCTCCGTCTGGGTGATCTGTCCATTGATGAAAGTGGGGTGTTAAAAGTTCCCTACTATTATTGTGTTACTTTTGTTTTCTCCTTTTATAGCTGTTAGCACTTGCCTTCTATATTGAGGTGCTCCTATGTTGGGTGCACATATATTTAAATTGCTAAAAAAAATAAATAAAATAAAATAAAATTGCTATATCTTCTTCTTGGATTGATCCCTTGATTATTACATATCGTCTTTCTTTGTCTCTTGTAACCATCTTTATTTTAAAGTCTATTTTGTCTGATATGAGCATTGTTACTCCAGTTTTCTTTTGCTTTCCATTTGCATTGAATATTTTTTTTCCATGCTCTCACTTTCAGTTTGTAGGTGTTCTGAAATTTGAAGTGGGCCTCTTGTAGATAACATATATAGTGGTCTCTTTTTTTGTATCCATTCAGCCAATCTGTGTCTTTTGATTGGAGCATTTAGTCCATTTACATTTAAGGTAATTGCTGAAATATTCTTTTTTATCTTTTTAATTTATTTTTTACTGGAGGACAATTGCTTTACAATGTTGTTAGTTTCTGCTGTACAACATGAATCAACTATAAGTATACATATATCCCTTCCCTCATGAACCTCCCTCTACCACCCATCCCATCCCTCTATGTCATCACAGAGCACCAAGCTGAGCCCACTATGTTACAGAGCAGCTTCCTACTAGCTATCTCTTTTATATACGGTAATGTATATATGTCAATGCTACTCTATCTCAATACGTCCTACTTTCTCCATCCCCTACTGTGTCCCAAGTCCATTCTCTACATCTGCATCTCTATATCTGCCCTGCAAATAGGCTCATCAGTACCATTTTTCTAGATTCCACATATGTTCATTAATACATGATATTTGTTTTTCTAACTTATTTCACTCTGTATGACAGGCTCTAGGTTCATCCATATCACTACAATTGACTCAATTTTGTTCTTTTTTATGGCTAGGTAATATCCTATTTATATATGTGCCACAAATTCTTTATCTATCCATTCACGGGTCTATGGATATCTAGGTTGCTTCTATGTCCTGGCTATTGTAAATAGTACTGGATATGTATATTCTTATCACCATTTTCATAATTGTTTTTGACTTTTTTTAGATTTTTTTCTTCCTTTCTTCTTTTTTGTCTTCTATTTTGATTTGATGACTGTCTTCTGTGATGCGTTTGTATTCCTTTTTCTTTTTGTGTGTATATATATTGTAGATTACTGCTTTGTGGTTACCATAATGTTTTTTTTTTTCTTTTTTCAAATTTATTTTTAATTGAAGGATAATTGCTTTTTTTTAATTTAATTTTATTTTTAAACTTTACAATATTGTGTTAGTTTTGCCAAATGTCGAGATGAATCCACCACAGGTATACATGTGTTCCCCATCCTGAACCCTCCTCCCTCCTCCCTCCCCATACCATCCCTCTGGGTTGCTTTAAAATATCATGCTGGTTTCTACCATACATCAACATCAATTAGCCATAGGTATACATATATCCAGAGAAGGCAATGGCACCCCACTCCAGTACTCTTGCCTGGAAAACCCCATGGATGGATGAGCCTGGAAGGCTGCAGTCCATGGGGTCGCTGAGGGTCGGACACGACTGAGAGACTTCACTTTCACTTTTCACTTTCATGCATTGGAGAAGGAAATGGCAACCCACTACAGTGTTCTTGCCTGGAGAATCCCAGGGATGGCGGAGCCTGGTGGGCTGCCGTCTATGGGGTTGCACAGAGTCGGACACGACTGAAGTGACTTAGCAGTAGCATACATATATCCCCTCTTTCTTGAACCTCCCTCCCAACACCCACCTCATCCCATCCCTCTAGGTTGTCACAGAGCCCTGATTTCAATTCCTTGCATCATATAGCAAACTTCCACTGGCTATCTATTTTACATATAGTAGTATATATGTTTCCATGATACTTTCTCCATTTGTCCCACCCTCTCATTCCCTGCCAACAGCATGTCCATAAGTCTATTTTCTATGTCTACATCTCCATTCTAGATTCTATATATATATATATATATATATTTGTTATTAATATATATATTTGTTTTTCTCTTTCTGACTTACTTCACTATTTATAATAGGCTCTAGGTTCATCAGCCTCATTAACACTGGCTCAATTCATTTGATCCAGTCCCATCACTTCATGGCAAATAGATGGGGAAACAATGGAAACAGTGAGACTCTATTTTCCTGGGCTCCAAAATACTGCAGATGGTGACTGCAGCCATGGAATTGAAAGATGCTCGCTCCATGGAAAAAGCTATGACCAACCTGGACAACATAGTAAACAGAAGACACATTACACTGCCAACAAAGATCCATCTAGTCCAAGCTATGATTTTTCCAGTAATCATGTACAAATGTGAGAGTTGGACTATAAAGAAAACTGAGTGCTGAAGAATTGATGCTTTTGAATTCTGGTGCTGGAAAAGACTCTTGAGAGTCCCTTGGACAGCAAGGAGATCAAACCACTCAACCCTAAAGGAAATCAGTCCTGAATATTCATTGGAAGGACTTATGCTGAAGCTGAAGCTCCAATATTTTGGCCACCTGACACATATAAATTGTCTCAGTGGAGAAGACCCTGATGCTGGGAAACACTGAAGGCAGGAGGAAAAGGGGACAACAGAGGATGAGATGGTTGGATGGCATCACCTACTTGATGGACATGAATATGAGCAAGCTCTGGGAATTGGTGATGGACAGGGAAGCCTGGCATGCTGCAGTCCATGGGGTCGCAAAAAATCAGACACGACTGAATGACTGAACTGACTGAAATGCATTGATTTTTATGGCTGAATAATATTACTTTGTATATGTATGTACCACAGCTTCTTTATCCATTCATCTATCAATGAACATATAGGTTGCTTCCATGTCCTAGATATCATGAATACTGCTGTGATGAACACTGGGGTACATGTGCTTTTTTTCAATTATTATTTTCTCAGGGTATATGCCCAATAGTGGGACTGTTTGTCATATGGTAGTTTTATTTCTAGAGTTTTAAGCAATCTCCATACTGTCTTCCTTATGGCAGTATCAATTTATATTTCCACCCACAGTTGAAGAAGGTTCCCTTTTCTCCACAACCTCTCTAGCATTTATTGTTTGTAGTTTGTTTTTGTTTTTGTTTTATGATGGCCATTCTGACTGATGTGAGGTCATATCTCATTGTAGTTTTGATTTGCATTTCTCTAATAATGAGCAATGTTGAGCATCTTTTCATGTGTTTACTAGCCATCTGTATATCTTCTTTAGAGAAATATCTGGTTAGGTCTTCTGCCCACTTTTTGATTGGGTTGTTTGTTTTTTCTGGTATTGAGTTGCATGAACTGCTTATATATTTTGGAAATTAGTTACTTTTTCAGTTGTTTCATTTGTTATCATTTTTTCACATTCTGAAGATTGCTTTTTCACCTTATTTATAGTTTCCTTTGCTGTGCAAAAGCTTTTAAGTTTAACTAAGTCCCATTTGTTTATTTTTGTTTTTATTTCCATTACTCTAGGAGGTGGATCATAGAGGATCTTGCTGTGATTTATGCTACATGTATTCTGCCTATGTTTTCCTCTAAGAGTTTTATGGTTTCTGATCTTACATTTAGCTCTTTAAACCATTTTGAATTTATCTTTGTGTATGGTGTTAGGAAGTATTCTAATTTCATTCTATTTAAAACACCTAGGAATAGACCTACCTAAGTAGACAAAGAGCTATATACAGAAAACTATAAGGCACTGGTAAAAGAAATCAAAGGTGACATAAACAAATGGAGAGATATTCCATGCTCCTGAGTTGGAAGAATCAATATTGTGAAAATGACTATACTACCAAATGCAATCTACAGATTCAATGTAATCCCTAGCAAATAACCAATGGCATTTTTCACAGAACTAGAATAAAAAATTTCACAATTCGTATGGAAACACAAAAGACCCAGAATAGCTAAAGCAATTCTCAAAAAGAAAAATGGAGCTGGAAAAATCAACCTTCTTGGCTTTCGACTATACTACAAAGCTACAATCATCAGTAGAGTATGGTTCTGTCAGAAAAACAGAAATACAGACCAATGGAGCAAGATAGAAAGTTCAGAGATAAACCCATGCACCTATGAGCAACTTATCTTTGACAAAGGAGGCAAGAATATACAATGGGGCAGAGATAGTCTCTTCAATAAGTGGTGCTTGGAAAACTGGACACCTACCATGAGGTTTTGATAGAGCAATCTCTCTATACACACTATACACAAGATTGTTTTAAGTTGCTAGTCTCTTAATTTCAGATGCATTTCAAATATCTTGCATCTATACTCTTCTTGTTGCACAATTATTGGTTTTGATATCATATTTTTGTGCAGATTGTTTCCTGCCCTTATTATATGTTTGCCTTTACTGTTGAGCTTTTCCATTTGTAAATTTCTTGTTTCTAGTTGTGGGTTTTTCCACCTAGATAAGTTCCTTTAGCATTTGTTCTAAATCTGGGTTCATGGTTTTGAATTTTCTATTTTTTTAATTAATTAATTCATTTTAATTAAGGGCTAATCACTTTACAATATTGTAGTGATTATTGCCATACACTGACATGAATCAGCCATGGGTGCACATGTGTTCCCCATCCAAAAACCCCCACCCACCTCCATCCCCATCCCATCCCCCAGGATCATTCCAGTACACCAGCCATGAGCACCCTGTCTCATGCATTGAACCTAGACCGGTGATCCACTGCACATATGATAATATACACGTTTCAATGCTACCCTCTCAAACCATCCCACCCTTGCCTTCTCCCACAGAGTCCAAAAGACTGTTCTTTACATCTGTGTCTCTTTTGCTGTCTCGCATATAGGGTCATCTGTACCATCTTTCTAAATTCCATATATATGTGTTAGTATACTGTATTGGTGTTTTTCCTTGTGACTTACTTCACTTTGTATAATAGGCTCCAATTGCATCCATCTCACTAGAACTGATTCAAAAGCATTCTTTTTAATGACTGAGTAATATTCCATTGTGTATATGTACCACAGCTTTCTTATCCATTCGTCTGCTGATTGACATCTAGGTTGCTTCCAAGTTCTGGCTATTGTAAACAGTGCTGGGATGAACATTGGGGTGCACGTGTCTCTTTCAATTCTGGTTTCCTCAGTGTGTATGCCAGCAGTGGGATTGCTGGGTCATATGGCAGTTCTATTTCCAGTTTTTTAAGGAATCTCCACAATGTTCTCCATAGTAGCTGTACTAGTTTGCATTCCAACCAACAGTGTAAGAGGGATCCTTTTTCTCCACACCTTCTTCAGCATTTATTGTTTGTAGACTTTTGGATAGCAGCCATTCTGAGCAGCATGAGATGGTACCTCATTGTGGTTTTCATTTGCATTTTTCTGATAATGAGTGGTGTGAACATCTTTTCATGCTCTTGTTAGCCATCTGTATGTCTTCTTTGGAGAAATGTCTATTTAGTTCTTTGGCCCATTTTTTGATTGGGTCGTTTATTTTTCTGGAATTGAGCTGAATGAGCTGCTGCTATATTTTTGAGATTAATTCTTTGTCAGTTGCTTCGTTTGCAATTATTTTCTTCCATTCTGAAGGCTTTCTTTTCACCTTGCTTATAGTTTCCTTCATTGTGTAAAAACTTTTAAGTTCAATCAGGTCCCATTTGTTTATTTTTGCTATTATTTCCATTACTCTAGGATGTGGGTCATAGAGGATCCTGCTGTGATTTATGTCAGTTAGTGTTTTCCCTAAGATTTCCCCTTGGATTTATATAGTTTCTGGTCTTACATTTAGATCTTTAATCCATTTTGAGTTTATTTTTGTGTATGGTGTTAGAAAGAGTTCTAGTTTCATTCATTTACAAGTGGTTGACCACTTTCCCAGCACCACTTGTTAAAGAGATTGTCCTTTCTACATTGTGTATTATTGCCTCCTTTGTCAAAATAAGGTGTCCATAGGTTCAAGGATTTATCTATGGGCTTTGCATTTTGTTCCCTTGATCTGTATTTCTGTCTTTGTTCCAGTACCGTACTGTCTTGATGACTGTAGCTTTGTAGTATAGTCTGAAGTCAGGTAGGTTGATTCCTCCAGTTTCATTCTTCTTTATCAAGATTGCTTTGGCTATTCAGGTTTTTGTATTTCCATACAAATTGTGAAATTATTTGTTCTAGGTCTCTGAAAAATGCCGTTGGTAGCTTGATAGGGATTGCATTGAATCTGTAGATTGCTTTGGGTAGTATACTCATTTTCACTATATTGATTCTTCCAATCCATGAACAAGGTATATTTCTCCATCTCTTTATGTCCTCTTTGATCTCTTTCACCACTGTATTATAGTTTTCTCTATATAGGTCTTTTTTTTTCTTTTGGTAGATTTATTCCTACATATTTTATTCTTCTCGTTGCAATGATGAATGGAATTGTTTCCTTAATTTCTCTTTCTGTTTTCTCATTGTTCATCTATAGGAATTCAAGGGATTTCTGTATGCTAGTTTTATATCCTGCAACTTTACTATATTCATTGATAAGCTCTAGCAATTTTCTGGTGGAGTCTTTAGGGTTTTCTATGTAGAGGATCATGTCATCTACAAACAGTGAGAGTTTTACTTCTTATTTTCCAATCTGGATTCCTTTTATTCCTTTTTCTTTTCTGATTGCTGTGGCTAAAACTTCCAAAACTATGTTGAATAGTAGCGGTGAGAGTGAGCACACTTGTCTTGTTCCTGACTTTAGGGGAAATGCTTTCAATTTTTCACCATTGAGGATAATGTTTGCTATGGGTTTATCATATATGCCTTTTATTATGCTGAGATGTTCCTTCTATTCCTGCTTTCTGGAAGGTTTTTTTTAATCATAAATAGATGTTGAATTTTATCAAAGGCTTTCTCTGCCTCTATTGAGATAATCATATGATTTTTATCTTTCAATTTGTTAATGTGGTATATCACATTGATTGATTTGTAGATATTGAAGAATCCTTGCATCCCTGGGATAAAGACCACTTGGTCATGGTGTATGATCATTTTAATGTGTTATTGGATTCTGTTTGCTAGAATTTTGTTAAGGATTTTTGTATCTATTTTCATCAGTGATATTAGCCTGTAGTTTCCTTTTTTGTGGCATCTTTGTCTGGTTTTGGTATTACGGTGATGGTGGCTTCATAGAATGAGTTTGACAATTTATATCCTCTGCAATATTCTGGAAAAGGTTGAGTACTATAGGTGTTAGCTCTTCTCTAAATTTTTGGTAGAATTCAACTGTGAAGCCATCTAGTCCTGGGTTTTTGTTTGAGGAAGATTTCTGATTACAAATTCGATTTCTGTGCTTGTGATGGGTCTGTTAAGATTTTCTATTTCTTCCTGGCTCAGTTTTGGAAAGTTGTACTTTTCTAAGACGTTGTCCATTTCATCCAAGTTGTCCATTTTATTGGTATACAGTTGCTGATCGTAGTCTTTTATGATCCTTTGTATTTCTGTGTAGTCTGTTCTGATTTCTCCATTTTCGTTTCTAATTTTATTGATTTGATTCTTCTCTTTGTTTCTTCATGAGTCTGGCTAATGGTTGTCAATTTTATTTATCTTCTCAAGGAATCAGCTTTTAGCTTTGTTGACTTTTGCTATGGTCTCTTTTGTTTCTTTTGCATTTATTTCTGCCCTAATTTTTATGATTTCTTTCCTTCTACTTCCCCTAAGGTTCATTTCTTCCTTTTCTAGTTGCTTTAGGTGTAAAGTTAGGTTATTTATTTGACTTTTCTCTTGTTTCTTGAGGTAAGCTTGTATTGCTATGAACCTTCCCCTCGGCACTGATTTTACTGAATCCCATAGGTTTGGGGTTGTTGTGTTTTCATTTTCATTCTTTTCTATGCATACTTTGATTTCTTTTTATATTTCTTCTGTGGTTTGTTGGTTACTCAGAACTGTGTTGTTTAGCCTCCATATGTTTGTATTTTTAATAGTTTTTTTTTTTTCCTGCAGTTGACATCTAATGTTACTGCATTATGATCAGAAAAGATGCTTGGGATGATTTCAGTTTTTTTTTTTTAATTTACCAAGGCTTGATTTGTGGCCCAGGATATGATCTGTCCTGGAGAAGGTTCTGTGTGCACTTGAGAAAAAGGTGAAATTCATTGTTTTGGGGTGAAATGTCCTATAGATATCAATTAGGCCTAACTGGTCCATTGTATCATTTAAAGTTTGTGTTTCCTTGTTAATTTTCTGTTTAGTTGATCTATCCATAGGTGTGAGTGGGGTATTAAAGTCTCCCACTATTATTGTGTCATTGCTAATTTCCCCTTTCATACTTGTTAGCATTTGCCTTACATATTGTGGTGCTCCTATGTTGAGTGCATATATATTTATAATTGTGTTATCTTCTTCTTGGATTGATCCTTTGATCATTATGTAGTGTCCTTCTTTGCCTCTTTTCACAGCCTTTGTTTTAGAGTCTATTTTAATTTAAATTTATTTATTTTAATTAGAGGCTAATTACTTCACAATATTGTATTGGTTTTGCCATACATCAACATGAATCTGCCACAGCTGTACATGTGTTCCCAATCCTGAACCCCCCTCCCCCCCCAAAAAAAAAGAATATGAAAAATTATATATATATATATATATATATATATATATATATATATATATATATATATAAACTGAGTCACTTTGCTATACAGCAGAAATGAACATAACATTGTGAATCAACTATATGTCAATAAAAATTTAAAAAATAATAATAAAGTGTATTTTACTTGATATGAGTATTGCTACTCCAGCTTTCATTTGGTCTCTATTTATGTGGAATATCTTTTTCCTGCCCTTCACTTTCACTCTGTATATGTTTCTTGTTTTGAGGTGGGTCTCTTTTAGACATCAAATATAGGAGTCTTGCTTTTGTATCCATTCAGCCAGTCTTTGTCTTTTGATTGGTGCATTCAACCCACTTAAATTTAAGGTAATTATTGATAAGTATGATCCCGTTGCCATTTACTTTGTTGTTTTTGGTTCGAATTTATACACCTTTTCTATGTTTCCTGTCTAGAGAAGATCCTTTACCATTTGTTGAAGACCTGGTTTGGTGGTGCTGAATTCTCTCAGCTTTTGCTTGTCTGTAAAGCTTTTGATGTCTCCTTCATATTTGAATGAGATCCTCGCTGGGTACAGTAATCTGGGTTATAGGTTTTTCTCTTTCATCACTTTAAGTATGTCCTGCCATTCCCTTCTGGCCTGAAGAGTTTCTATTGAAAGATAAGCTGTTATCCTTATGGGAATCACCTTGTGTGTTATTTGTTGTTTTTCCCTTGTTGCTTTTAATATTTGTTCTTTGTGTTTGATCTTTGTTAATTTGATTAATATGTGTCTTGGGGTGTTTCACCTTGGGTTTATCCTGTTCGGGACTCTGTATTTCTTGGACTTGGGTGGCTATTTCCTTCCCCATATTAGGGAAGTTTTCAACTATTATCTCCTCAAGTATTTTTCATGGCCTTTCTTTTTGTCTTCTTCTTCTGAGACTCCTATGATTCGAATGTTGGGGCATTTGACATTGTCCCAGAGATCTCTGAGGTTGTCCTCATTTCTTTTAATTCTTTCTTTCTTTTTTCCTCTCTGCTTCATTTATTTCTACCATTCTATCTTCTACCTCACTTATCCTATCTTCTGCCTCAGTTATTCTACTATTTGTTCCCTCCAGAGTGTTTTTGATCTCATTTATTGCATTATTCATTATTGATTGACTCTTTTTTATTTCTTCTAGGTCCTTGTTAAACATGTCTTGCATATTCTCAATCCTTGTTTCCAGACTATACATCTGTAACTTCACTTTTTTTTCAAGATTTTGGATCATCTTTACTATCATTATTCTAAATTCTTTTTCAGGTAGACTCCCTATCTCCTCTTCTTTTGTTTGGTTTGGTGGGCATTTACCATGTTCCTCTACCTGATAAATATTCCTCTGCCTTTTCATCTTTTTTAGATTGCTGTGTTTGGGGTGGCCTTTCTCTATGTTGGAGGTTTGTGGTTCCTCTTAATTGTGGAGGTTCCTCCCTTTGGTTGGTTTGGATGAGTGCTTGTCAAGGTTTCCTGGTTAGGGAAGCTTGCATCGGTGTTCTGGTGGGTGGAGTAGGATCTCTTCTCTCTGGAGTGCAATAAAGTGTCCAGTAGTGAGTTTTCAGGTGTCTATGGGTTTGGTGTGACTTTGGGCAGCCTGTATATTAATGCTCAGGGCTATGTTCCTGCGTTGATGGATAATTTGCATGGTATGTCTTGCTCTGGAACTTGTTGCCTTGGGTGGAGCTTGGTCTCCTTCTAGGTATGGAGGCTTTTGGAGGAGCTCTTGTCGATTAATGTTTCCTGGAGTCAGGAGTCTTCTGGTGTTCTCAAGTTTTGGACTTAAGCCTCTTGCCTCTGGTTTTCAGTCTTATTCTTACAGTAGCCTTAAGACTTCTCCATTCATACTGCACTGATGATAAAACATATAGATTTTTGGTGAAAAAAATTCTCCACAGTGAGGGACACCCAGAGAGGTTCACAGAGTTACATGGAGAAGAGAAGAGGGAGGAGGGAGATAGAGGTGACCAGGACGAGAAGAGGGGGAATCAAAAGGGGTGAGAACAAGCTAGCCAGTAATAAATTCTCTAGGTGCTTTCTACAGTCTGGAACAACCAGAGAGGTTCACAGCATTGGGTAGAGAAGAGAAGGGGGAGGGAGGAGATAGAGGTGACCTGGGGGAGAAAATGGAGAGTCAAAAGGGGGAGAGAGTAATCAAGCCAGTAATCACACTCCTAAGTAAAAAAAGAGCACTGAAGATTGGATTCTTAAAGGTACAAAATTAATAACAAATACCAAAAAGCAAAGATTAAAAATCTAGAGTAGAGGTTAGATTCTCAAAAATACAATATTAAAAAAGAAAACAAAATCACATGAATTATAAAAAGTATGTATGAAATTTGCTTTAAAATAGGGCCTTTTTTGCAAGGTAATAGTAGGTTACAAAAATGAAAATTAAAGAAATAACAAAGGACTGAAATTTTATTTTTAATTTAAATGATAACAGTAAAATATATCTAGGAATTTCTCTGGAGCTGTTGTGGGTAGTGTGGGGTAAGCTCAGTTTCAGATAGTTCCTTGTTCCAGATTATGCTTCTTCTTGAGGTCTATAGACCCCTTCCAATGTAGTCAGTGCTAACTACAGGGTTTTAATCTGTTGCACCTGTTACTTCCAAAGCAGTTCCCTCTGTTTATTTTGGTTTCTTCTGTTTGCAAGTCTCTTCAGTGTCTAACTTCCACCTTGGCACAAGGGGATGGAAGTGGTCACTTATTTAGGCCCACTTGTTCAGTCGTGCTGTGGGGAGGGAGGAACACTGCAAACAAATATCACTGGTCTGTGTGGGGAGTGCGTGCAGTGTCTCGGCCACACTGGGTTTGCCCCCACTCACAGCATGTGTGCTTTCCCAGTCTACAATACTCAAGCTCCAGGTTGCTCTGAAGGGGAACTCTCTGAGGTGGGCCCTGGGTTGCATGCACTTCCCAGGTCTAAGCCGCTCAGGTTCAGGTTCTCGGGTACTCCACAAAGACACAGACTCGGTTGAACCTGTTTTGTGCCCTTCCCAGGTCCGAGCGTCTCAGACAACCAGGTGCTCGGAAAGCACACCCTCCCCAGGTGGGGCAGTGCGTCTTATCACCTCCCCAGTCCCAGCCGTTCATTTTCCTGGGTGCTCAGTGGGAGCACCATCTCAGTTGTGCCATGTGTCTCCTCTGGGGAGCTGATCTCTGGCTGTGACCCTCCTGGAAGATGTCAACCATCCAGGATCTCAGGAAGACTTGATAAGCAACTGGGAGCCTGCTCGCAGTTTGGTAGAGAATGCCATCTTTGGGGCTGAGATTGCCCCTTGCTGGCTCTGGCTGTCTCCTGCCTGCCTCTTTGCCTCCAGTGGAGGATGGGTCAGTCAGCAGCCAGCTAGCTCTCCTCTAGTAGTCGCTCAGTCCTTTGTTCTGTGAGCGGGCCTGGCAGTGCCTTAGGTTAGAGCTTTTTGTGGGAAAGTTCTCTCTCTCTCTTTCTTTCTTTCTTTTTTTTCCCTCTCTGGCTATCACACAGTTTGGGTTGCTATCTCATGTTAGCTCCCTCAGATTGTCTTCAGGGCATTCAGGCCTGGTCCTTACCTTAAGCAATGCAGCCTGCTCCTCCCTGTTCAGCCCCCACTTGCTGGTGGCAGATGCAAGCATCTAGGCTACTTCTCTGCTGGGAGTTTCAGTTAGGCACGTAATCTGTCGGTTTTATTTATTTATTTTTTACTCCCGGTTATATTGCCCTCTGAGATTCCAAAACTCCCCACAGACCCGCTGGTCCGAGGATTTCCTGGTGTTTGTAAACTTCTCCTCCTTCACGACTTCCTCCCCAGGATGGGTCTCCTTCCCTAACTCTTTTGTCTTTCCTTTTATATTTTATATTTTGTCCTACCTTTTTTCGAAGACAATGGGCTGCATTTCTGGGTGGCTGATGTCCTGTGCCAGCGTTCAGAATTTGTTCTGTGGAAGTTGCTGAGTGTTCAAAAGATTGTTCAGTGAATTTGTCGGGGAGAAGGTGGTCTCCCTGTCCTATTCCTCTGCCATCTTAGCCAGCTCCAGTATTGAATTTTCTTAGCTTTTGCTTATCTGCTTTGTTCAGTCTGTAAGTCTGACTCTTTGCAACCCCATGAACTGCAGCACACCAGGCTTCCCTGTCCTTTACTATCTCCCAGAATTTGTTCAACCTCATGTCCACTGAGTCAGTGGTGCCATCCAACCATCTCATCTTCTATTGCCCCCTCCTCTCTTGTCCTCAATCTTTCGCAGCATCAGAGTCTTTTCCAGTGAGTAAGCTCTTCGCATCAGGTAGCCAAAGTATTGGATCTTCAGATTCTGCATCAGTCCTTCCAATGAATATTCAGGGTTGATTTTCTTCAGGATTGACTGGTTTGATCTCCCTGCTGTCCAAGGTAATCTCAAAGTCTTCTCTAGCACCACAATTTGAAAGCATTAATTCTTCTGGGCTCAGACTTCTTTATGGTCCAACTCTTATATCCATACATGACTACTGGAAAAACTGTAGTTTTGACTGTATGCACCTTTATCAGCAAAGTGATGTCTCTGCTTTTTAATATGCTGTCTAGGTTTGTCATAGCTTTTGTTAGAGGAGCAAACATCTATTAATTTCATGGCTACAGTCATGATCCACAGAGATTTTGGGAGCCCAAGAAAATGAAATCTGACACTGTATTCCCTTTTCCTCATCTATTTGCCATGAAGTGATGGGACCAGATGCCATATTCTTAGTTTTTTGACTGCTGAATTTTAGCCAGTTTTTTTTTCACTCTCCTCATTCACCTTCATCAAGAGTCTCTTTAGTTCCTCTTCACATTCTGCCATTAAAATGGTATCATCTGCATGTCTGAGGTTGTTTCTATTTCTCCTGGAAATCTTGATTCTAGCTTGTGAGTCATCCAGCCCAGCATTTCATATGATGTACTCAACATGCAAGTTAAATAAGCAGAGAGCCAATATAAAGCCTTGACATACTCTTTTCCCAACTTGGAACCAGTCCATTTTTCCTTGTCTGGTTCTAACTGTTGCTTCCTGACTTGCATACAGATTTCTCAAGAGGCAGGTCAGGTGGTCTGCTATTCCCATCTCTTTCAGAATTTCCCACAGTTTATTGTGATCCACACAGTCAAAGGCTTTGGCATAGTCAATAAAGGAGAAATAGATGTTTTTCTGGAACTCTTTTGCATTTTCCATGATCCAGTGGATGTTGGCAATTTGATCTCTCATTCCTCTGCCTTTTCTAAAACCAGCTTGAACATCAGGAAGTTCACGGTTCACATATTGCTGAAGCCTGGCTTGGAGAATTTTGAGCATTACTTTACTAGCATGTGAGATGAGTGCAATTGTGCAGTAGTTTGAGCATTCTTTGGCATGGCCTTTCTTTGAGATCGGAATGAAAACTGACCTTTTTCCAGTCCTGTGGCCACTGCTGAGTTTTCCAAATTTACTGGCATATTGAGTGCAACACTTCCACAGCATTGTCTTTCAGGATTTGAAATAGCTCAACTGGAATTCCATCACCTCCACTAGCTTTGTTCATAGTGATGCTTTCTAAGGCCCACTTGACTTCACATTCCAGGATGTCTGGCTCTAGGTCAGTAATCACACCATCGTGATTATCTGGGACATGAAGATCTTTTTTGTACAGTTCTTCTGTGTATTCTTGCCACCTCTTCTTAATATCTTCTGCTTCTGTTAGGTCCATACCATTTCTGTCCTTTATCGACCCCATCTTTCAAACTAAAATGGACTGGAATGGGTGAATTAACTCAGATGACCATTCATATCTACTACTGTGGCCAGGAATCCCTCAGAAGAAATGGAATAGCCATCATGGTCAACAGAAGAGTCCAAAATGCAGTACTTGGATACAATCTCAAAAATGACAGAATGATCTCTATTTGTTTCCAAGGCAAATCATTCAATATCACAGCAATCCAAGTCTATGCCCCAACCAGTAATGCTGAAGAAGCTGAAGTTGAACTGTTTTATGAAGACCTATACGACCTTTTAGAGCTAACACCCAAAAAAAGATGTTCTTTTCATTATAGGAGACTGGAATGCAAAAGTAGGAAATCAAGAAACACCTGGAGTAACAGGCAAATTTGGCCTTGGTATACGGAATGAAGCAGGGCAAAGACTAATAGAGTTTTGCCAAGAAAATGCACTGGTCATAGCAAATACCCTCTTCCAACAACACAAGAGAAGACTCTACACATGGACATCACCAGATGGTCAACACCAAAATCAGATTGATTATATTCTTTGCAGCCAAAGATGGAGAAGCTCTATACAGTCAACAAAAACAAGACCAGGAGCTGACTGTGGCTCAGGTCATGAACTCCTTATTACCAAATTCAGACTTAAATTGAGGAAAGTAGGGGAAACCACTAGACCATTCAGGTACGACCTAAATCAAATCCCTTATGATTATACAGTGGAAGTGAGAAATAGATGTAAGGGCCTAGATCTGATAGATAGAGTGCCTGATGAACTATGGAATGAGGTTTGTGACATTGTACAGGAGACAGGGATCAAGACCATCCCAATGGAAAAAAAATGCAAAAAAGCAAAATAGCTGTCTGGGGAGGCCTTACAAATAGCTGTGAAAAGAAGAGAAGCGAAAAGCAAAGGAGAAAAGGAAAGATATAAGCATCTGAATGCAGAATTCCAGAGAATAGCAAGAAGAGATAAGAAAGCCTTCCTCAGTGATCAATGCAAAGAAATAGAGGAAAACAACAGAATGGGAAAGACTAGAGATCTCCTCAAGAAAATCAGAGATACCAAGGGAACATTTCATGCAAAGATGGGCCTGATAAAGGACAGAAATGGTATAGAAGGTCTTAGTTGCTTTTAATTGTCAAGTCTGCCCCCACTCGGGTGGGTTTGGAACAGTGCCTTGTGAAGGTTTCCTGTTGGGAAGCTTTTGTCTGTGTTCTGGTGAGTGGGGCTGGATCTTGACTTTCTGAAGGACAGTGCCATGTCCAATAAAGTGTTCTTGGATTTCAGTGGGCTTGGCATGACTTTGGGTAACCTGTCTGCTAATGGGCATAGTTGAGTTCCTATTTTGCTGAAGTATCTAGCACTGGAGCTTGCTGGCCTTTGAGTGTGTCTTGGTCTTAGTGCTGAGGTGGAGGCTTTGGGGAGAGCTCTCATTGATTAATGTTCCATGGGTTTGGGAGTTCTCTGGTGATACAAAGTCCTGGACTTGAATCTCCCACCTCAAGGATTTGGGCCCAACCACTTACTGTAGCAGGAATATTTCACAGGCCACACAGCATAGAAGACAAAACCCCAAGACTAATAGCAAAACCAACATAAACAGCCCAGAATACTCAAAGAAACTCACACACTCATTCTGAGCAGACTAACTTCCCTTTTTGGAAGTGTAAGGTCTTCTCTCAGTGTTCAGAAGGTATTCTGTAAGAGTTATCCTATATGCAGATGGATTTATAATGCATTTTTTGGGAGGAAGTTGATCTCCCTGTCTAACTCCACCACCTTGAAAGTTCTCAGGAATCTAGCTGTAACTTCTTATGTTTATATGTTATTCAGTAGTATCTGTAAAGATAAGCAAACTCCTGGGCCCTGTTTCTCCCTGCAGATGCCTGCATCTACAGATTTGGGGTTAGCATTTTGCACTGCAATCTCGGTTTGCTCATGAATTCAATGAAGATAAGTTTCAATTTTCTAGGTTTTTTTTTTTTTTTCCTTGTTATATAGTGGTTGGAGAGAGGCTCTTTTAAATTTTACATCTCTGTGATGATAACTTAATATCATGTAAATCTGAGGATAAGATTTGAAGCTCTGTTTGTCTTCCAGCATCCATACCACAGTTTACAAATTCCCCCACAATGGTGATCATGGTGGGTTTACCAGCTCGAGGAAAGACCTACATCTCAACAAAGCTCACACGCTATCTCAACTGGATAGGAACACCAACTAAAGGTATGTCTCTGAAACCCTTTGTTCTACAGCCCTCTATAGAACACTGATGGACTATAGAGTAAGGTAGCTAACCTCAAAAGATCAAAGCCACTAGGAATGTCTCAAACCACTATTAACAGTACTAAGACTATTACTAATATTATTACTGCTGCTGCTACTACTACTACTATGACTGCTACTACTATTTCTACTACTGCTACTACTACCTTCATAAATTTTACAATTTCTTAAATACATACTCAGTGCTAAATCTTATGCTAGGGGCTAAGTATAGGAAAATTAATAAGATTAAACATCTGTTTCAGAGGAGATCTATTTTGTAAGACCTCAAAATCACCCTATCAATAACATATTACTCTTATTACCATTTTTATTAATATTACATCAATAATACTATTTTATTAGCATTACCATTTCTTTACAACCTTAAGGTTTCCTTCAGAACGTAGGGATGTATGGAGTCAAGCACGTTGAAACCCCAGCCTGGAGGTCCCCACAAGCTCTTCAGTATAGCAGGGCACTTTAGCTCACCTCTCCAGTCCAGAAAGCGTCCTGTCTCCAAGCCTCTTCTTAGGTCTGTGCCTTGCTTCTCCCCATCCCCAGCCGGAAGTGACCCTGCCTCTTTCCGCCTCCAGAGGGTCTCCTTCACAGCCTGTCAGCCTCCTCCCACACTCCCTGCTTCCAGCTTTCCTTTCTCCCCATGTGATCTCTTTTCTGCTTACTACCTCTTATTCAGCAATCATTCTCTTGTGTTCTCCTTTTGATTTCTCTATCCCCACCCCGTATCCCCATTCCTATTTGACTCCTCTGTTCTCCCTAGGACCATGCTTCTCTGGGCTCCCACACCAATGCTTTCTACAGCCCCCTCTATGCCAACACTAATTACATAGTGTGTTGTGTGTCTGGGTCTCTCGCCCCAGGAGCTGCTCTGGGGTAAGATATTAGATCTTATTCATTTCTATTGCTCAAGCAGGACAAAATTAAGACATTTAGAGGTTTTAAACACTAAGAGTTAGGGTGCCCCTGCATCATATGTAATTCAGAATAAAAACAGTAAATGTAACAACGTCTACCAATTTTTTTATTTATCCCCTAATGACTATATTAATGCTTTTAATGCATATCCACTTGGCTGAAAACTTTTACTGGGGCTGTGTCTTTACTGGTACACTAAGCAAGTGCTTAGCCTGTCTCTCTTGTGGAATGGAACACTGCCCCCAGTGCAGAAAAAGTTCTTCTCAGGCATTCATTTGCTCAGTCATTAATTATTTGTTGAGCACAGTTGTGTCAAGGCCCTTGTTGGATGTTGGGCAAAGAAAAACAAGTAAGATAGGACCCCTGCCCTCGAAGAACTCACATCTATTCTTAAGCTCTAAAACACCCACGTGGGAGGGACTAGTATTATCATCATCCCACAGTTGACGAAACTAATGTCCAAGAGTTGACACATCTTGTCTGAAGGCACATGGTCACCATGTGATGGAACACATCACATGTATGTAACATCAACCAAGGTGATGGAACACAAGGTGATGGAACCAAGATACGAACCCACATCTGGTTGATTTCGAAGCCTAACACTCACTGTGTCTGACACTGACACTCACTGTCTGATACTTGGCACTACAGATGGGAAGAGGAGAGAACCCACATTGGCCCTGTACTCCCCTCCATGTTCTTCCTCTCATTTCTCTTGACCATCCCAACACCCCATCTATCTGCCCCCTTCCCTCCCTCTCTCCAGTCTTCTCCTCTCCTTCTCCCATTTCTTCTTTCCCTTCATTTACTTTCTGTTTCTCTCATTCACTGGTGAGTTTCCCATGAATGGGAATGGAGTTTCCTCCATGTGCCAAAACCCATACTATGCACTGGACATCCAAAACTAGATGAGATTCACACCCCGTCCTTGAAGATTTCTCCATTTGGCTGGGGTGCATAAGAATACAACATGTCACTGAAGAATCCCAGAACAGGGTACTGAGGGTCTCACAGAGGAAATCACCACCTGGAAGGCAGTGAAATCTTCCATATATGGTATATTTGAGCTGGGTGGGTCTTGTGGGAGGAATAGGACATTGGCAGAAGAGAAGGGGAGAAGGAATAGTTCTTGTAGGACTGCAGGCTCTGAGGAGCCTCTGCTGAGTGTAGGGGCACATGTGATGGTGGCAGATGGGTCTCTGCTCCTATGCACCTGCTTCCCATCTGCTCCACTCACACAGAGACCCTCAGAGTCATGTTTCAAACACATAGCTGCCCAAATCTGTAGCTACCAAAGATTCCCTTGACTGGCAGGTTTAAATCCAAGCTCCTTAGCCTACCATTTGTTCAAGGCCCTCCATGATTGGCCTCTGCCAAGCTCACATGCCTCAGTCACAATTGGATGACTCATGTTCTGCATTCTGCCAATGCCACACCCTTGTTCAAAATGTTCCTCTACCTGGAATGTCTTCATTCCCCTCTCCCACACACTATGCCTGCCTATAAAAGATCTGCCTTCTTATAAAGACTGGCACAAATGCTGCTTTCTCCAAAATAAGCTTCTGAGACTACTCTAAGTTTAGTCTTTCCTTCCCCTTAGTCTTTTGCATGACTCTGTCAGAGCACTTAATAAACTGGGTGAGAGCTCTGTGTTTACTGGTTTATACTCTGTCCTGCCTTCTGGATGGTGAGCTTCTTGAGGATCCATCATGCAGATCCGATTCATCTCTGAGACCCCAGAACTCATGTCCTGATTTACAAAGTAGACATGAGAAAGTATTTGTTGGATGAATGAATGAAATAGTACATTACCTCTTTGCCTAGTATCCCTTCGTTCCCCCTTTCCCTCCTTCCTCTCTGGTTTTTCACCTCTACAAATGAGCAAGTGTGGCCTAAAAAGTCCAACAAATCTAGGCTCTCTATACTGATGCATAAAATATGATAGCATTGGACTAGGTATCTGAAGGCCAAGTCTAGTTATGCCCCCAGCTTGCTCAATGTTTGACCCTTGGTTTACTCACAGGATCCCAGTTTCTTTATCTTTCCAATGGAGTGGGGCATTAAAAGTTCTGTAGTTTATGATAAAACAGAATAGTGGAAAGATCACCAGCTTTGGAACCAAACAGATCTGTGTTTGAATCCCAGCTCTCCACTTACAATGAGAGTTACTTCCTTTCTCTGAAATTTCATTTTCTCATTTATAAAATGGGAATGGTGATTCCTACTTTTTAGGGTTGTTGTGAGGAGTAAGTGAGCTGGACGCCATAATTTGAGGCTTTGTATACACATTATATAATTAGAAACTCTACCTTCTTTTACCTCTGAGATCCCTCCCAGAAAGGACTTTTATTTTTGCCACTGGGATCTTCCCAACCACTTCACCAGGGCTTCCTGCTTTCAGTGTTTAATTTAGGCCAATATCGACGAGAGGCAGTGAGCTACAAGAACTACGAATTCTTTCTTCCCGACAACATGGAGGCCCTACTTATCAGGAAGTGAGTACCTAACATTTTAAAGACCTTTGCTGCCCCCTGGCTGAGGGAGGCCTCTATTCAGATAAGAGCGGAGTACAGCAGAGCAATTTGGGTTAGTAAGGAGACTAGTTAAGACAACCCTTACACTATCTTAACCGAAACCTATTTCTGGTCATATCCATCCCCTGCTTAAGAACTTTTAAGAGTTTCCTACTTTTGACAGGACAGAGTGGAAATTTAGCCTAGTATTTAAAATAAGAGTCTCAGTAGTTTGGCCCACTCTGACCTCATCCATTCAACCTCAAGGTGTTTGTCCTCTACAAGGCTCTGAATACTTTCAGAACAGAGCCTGAGTCTCATTTATGGATCTACATCCTCATAATGGAACCCAGCAAAGAGTAATCACTAAACAGATTTTTGCCAAAAATGTAAATACATTTCCATCATGTTACCTGTGTTTGCCCTGTTATATGTGCCAGTAATGCCTTCTACTTCACAGACTATGTATCCAGGCTCTTCTTGGGTTCAAGACCCAATTCAGTTTGAGCACTATTAGTTCAAGGTTTGGAGCCCTTGATAGTATGGCTCGGTCATTAGTCTAATTTTCCTGGGTATGTTATGCCCCTAAGATGTCTACACAGAGCCACTTTCAACTGTGTGACTTCTCTATGCTTGTTATAGTTCTTAAAACATAGAACACAGTTTGTAGATACTCAACAGATGAATAATTTAATGTATGACATATGAGATATAGTGCAAAAGATAATGCAGAATAGAGAGGAACCCAACTTTGATACAGTAGATGTCTCTGTTTCTTTCTTCATCTTTTTCAGGCAGTGTGCCCTAGCAGCCCTGAAAGATGTTCATAGCTATCTCAGCCATGAGGAAGGTCGTGTTGCAGTAAGAAAATTTGCATTTTCTCTTGGGTTTCTGTTGGGATGGAGAAGAGCTAATATATATTGAGTGTTTATTATGTTCTATACATTATTCTAAGCACTTTGCATGTATTAATGTAATTCCACCCTCCCCCACAAGATAAGTATTTTTTATTATACTCCATTTTATACCCCAGAAAAATGTAGTGCAGAAAGACCAAATAGTTAAATATTTTCCCAAAGGGTAAGCCAGAACTGGAATACAGGTTGTATAGCTCCAGAATCTATACTCCTAACCAATAGAGTCTACCACTCTACCCCCAATAATTCAACAGGACTACACTAGAATTTGACTGCAATACAAACATTTTTTAGTTCTAGAGATTTACCTAAACACCTAGCCAATTTAATCTCATAAACCTCTGATATAGGATTTGGAAATTCTAAAAGGGCTTCAAAGAACTCCAAAGTGATAGGGAGGGAAGAAGCTTCACCTAGGAGTTGAGAAAATCAGTTTCAATTCTGCTTCGTCAGTAAGTCTCAGTGGCCTTGGGTAAAAGAACCCTTCTTCTAAGTCTCAGCTATTTTACCTGTAAAATGAGACTAATAGAATTCCACAATTTTCCTCTGGCCTTTTTATGCCTACAGAGTCGGCTACATTTCTGGGCAGACAGCAAGGCCTCAACGAGTGCTTGAGAAATTGATATAAGTCGTTTAAAATCCTTCAAAACCCTGGTCAAGTTTTATCTCCTCCTTGAAATCATTTGCTTAGCATAGGGATGGTCAAAGAGTAGGCATTCTATCAGAACTAGATTTAAAGCAAACCAATCTCATCATGTGCCTCTAGGTTTTTGATGCCACCAACACTACCAGAGAACGACGGTCACTGATTCTGCAGTTTGCTAAAGAACATGGTTACAAGGTAGAGTAACTCTTCAACTCTTATCTAGACCCTACTCATCTATGAGCAAACCCCAAAGAAAGCCAAACCAGGGGACAAAGATGCCAAATCAGCTACCATAGGCTCAGCATTTTAATTGAGTTATATGGCTTTCCATATCACAGTTAGAAACAGAAAAACAGAACAGGAAAGAAGGGATGCCACATAAGGCAATGGAAGATAATTACTGAGAAGCTGACACTGTTGGATGGGTATGAGGAAGGAGGAGATGGAATTACTACAATTTAGGGCAAATCTGCCTCATAAAACTCAGAATCCTAAAACCACCACTGTATGAAATTACGTTGTCAGAAATGCCTCTAAGGGGGCAGTCCTAAGATGGCAGAGGAATAGGACAGGGAGACCACTTTCTCCCCCACAAATTCATCAAAAGAACATTTGAACACTGAGTAAATTCCACAAAACAACTTCTGAATGCCAGCAGAGGACATCAGGCACCCAGAAAAGCAGCCCATTGTCTTCAAAAGGAGGTAGAAAAAAATATAAAAGACAAAAAGAGAGACAAAAGAGGTAGGGATGGAGCTCTGTCCTGGGAAGGGAGTCTTAAAAAAGAGAGAAGTTTCCAAACACCAGGGAACAATCTCACTGCTGAGTCTGTGCTGAGCCTTGGAACCACAGAGGGCAACATAATTGGGAGGAAAAACAAATAAAGAATTTAAACCCACAGATTACATGCCCAAGGGTAACTCCCCCAGCGGAGAAGCAGCGCAGATGCCTGCATCCGCCATTAGCAAGCGGGGACTGTGCAGGGAGGTGTGGGCTGCATTGCTTAGAGTAAGGACCAGGCCAAAATGCCTCAAGGGCAATCTGAGGGAACTAACTTGGGCTAGCAAACCAGACTGTGGGATACTTACCACGCAAAAAGCCCTAACCTAAGACACCGGCAGGCCCGCTCACAGAACAAAGGACTGAGCAGAGCTAGCTGGCTGCAGGCAGGCCCATCCCCCTCCAGAGACAGGCAGGAGAGGGCAGCCAGAGTTGGAAGGGGGAAATCTTGGCCCCAGAGAGGCATCATCTACCAAACTGCAAGCAGGCTTCGTTGCTAACTAAGACTTCTTGGGATTCTGGATGGTCAACATCCGCCTGAGAAGGTGTGCCAGTTGTACACCCAGAAAACCGAGCAGCAGGGACGAGGGAGGCAATAAGTCGCAGTGACCATGCTCGCCAAACACCTGGTCACCTGAGCTGCTTGGACCTGGAAAGGGCACAAAATGCAGGCCTAACTAAATCTGCACCTCTGAGAAGTACCCAAGTAACTGAACCTGAGTGGCTTAGAACTGGGAAGGGCATACAACCCAGGGCCGGTGTCAGACAGTTCCCGGCAGAGCAACCTAGAGCCTAAGCAGTGTAGACAGGGAAAGCACACACATCGTGAGCAGGGGCAAACCCAGTGTAGCCAAGACACTGCAAGCACATGCCAGTGTTAATTGTTTGCAGCGTCACTCCTTCCCCACAGCACGACTGAACAAGTGAGCCTAAAAGAGTGTCCACCACTGCCCCTTTGTGTCAGGGTGGAAATTAGACACTGAAGAGACCAGCGAACAGAAGAAGCTAAAACAGAGGGAACCTCCTTGGAAGTGACAGGTGCAATAGATTAAACCCTGTAATTAGTACCGACTATATAGGAAGGGTAGAGAAGGCAATGGCACCCCACTCCAGTACTCTTGCCTGGAAAATCCCATGGATGGAGAAGCCTAGTAGGCTGCAGTCCATGGGGTCGCTGGGAGTTGGACATGACTGAGCGACTTCACTTTCACTTTTCACTTTTATGCATTGGAGAAGGAAATGGCAACCCACTCCAGTGTTCTTGCCTGGAGAGTCCCAGGGACGGCAGAGTCTGGTGGGCTACCCTCTATGGCGTCTCATAGTGTCGGACGTGACTGAAGCGACTTAGCAGCATCAGCAGCATATAGGAAGGGACCTATAGATCTTGAGAAATATAAGCCGGATCAAGGAACTATCTGAAACTGAACTGACCCCACACTGCCCACAACAACACCAGAGAAAGTCCTAGATACATTTTTACTATTTTCACTATCATTCTTTAATTAAATTTTTTTTATTTTTAAGTCCTCTATTACTCCTTTAATTTTCATTTTTATACTATACTATTACTTTGCAAAAAAAAGAGAGAGAGAGAGAGACCCTTCTTTTTAAAGCAAACTTCATATTTTATTATTATTATATTATATTATTATATTTTATATATATTATATATATTATAATTTTTGTGACTTTTTTTTCATTAATATTGTATTTTTTAAAATCCAACTTCTACTCTAGACTTTTAATCTTTGCTTTTTTGTATTGGTTATCAATTTTGTACCTTTAAGAACCCAATCTTCAGTACCCATTTTTACTTGGGAGTGAGATTACTGGCTTGATTGCTCTCTCCCCCTTTGGACTCTCCTTTTTCTCCACCAGGTCGCCTCTGTCTCCTCCCTCCCCCTTCTCTTCTCTACCCAACTGTCTGAATCTCTTTGTGTGTTCCGCATGGTGGAGAACACTTAGGGAATTGATTACTGGTTGGATCTGTCTCTCTACTTTTGATTCCCCCTTTATCCTCCTGGTGACCTATCTCCTTCCTCCCTCTTCTCTTCACTGTATAACTCCGTGAACATCTCTGAGGGATCCAGACTGTGGAACACACATAAGGAAGTGATTACTGGCTAGCTTGCTCTCTCCTCTTTTGATTCCACCTCATCTCATCCTGGTCACCTCTAACTGCCTCCTCCCTCTTCTCTTCTCCATATAACTCTGTGAACCTCTCTGGTGTCCCTCACTGTGGAGAAACTTTTCATCTTTAACCTAGATGTTTTATCAGCAGTGCTGTATAGATGGAGAAGTTTTGAGGCTACTATAAAAATAACACTGAAAACCAGAAGCAGGAGGCTTAAGTAAAAATCCTGAGAACACCAGAGAACTCCTGATTCCAGGGAACATTAATCAACAAGAACTCATCAAACGCCTTCATACCTACACTGAAACCAAGCACCAAGGGCCAACAAGTTCCAGAGCAAGACATACCATTCAAATTTTCCAGCAACACAGGAAAACAGCCCTGAGCTTCAATGTACAGGCTGTCCAAAGTCACTCCAAACCCACTGACATCTCATAACTCATTACTGGACACTTCATTGCACTACAGAGAGAAGAAATCCAGCTCCACCCACCAGAACAACGACACAAGCTTCCCTAACCATGAAACCTTGACAAGCCACCCATAAAACCCCACCCAGAGTGAGGAAACTCCACAATAAAGAGAACTCCACAAACTGCCAGAATACAGAAAGGCCACCCCAAACACAGCAATTAAAACAAGATGAAGCGACAGAGGAATACCCACCAGGTAAAGGAACAGGATAAATACCCACCAAACCAAACAAAAGAGGAAGAGATAGGGAATCTACCTGATAAAGAATTCTGAATAATGATAGTGAAAATGATCCAAAATTTGAAATCAAGATGGAATCACAAATAAATAGCCTGGAGACAAGGGTTGAGAAGATGCAAGAAAGGTTTAACAAGGACCTAGAAGAAATAAAAAATAGTCAATATATAATGAATAATGCAATAAATGAGATCAAAAACACTCTGGAGGGAACAAATAGTAGAATAACTGAGGCAGAAGATAGGATTAGTGAGGTAGAAGATAGAATGGTAGAAATAAATGAAACAGAGAGGAAAAAAAGAAAAACTAAATAAAAGAAATGAGGACAATCTCAGAGACCTCTGGGACAATGTTAAACACCCCAAAATTTGAATCATAGGAGTCACAGAAGAAGACAAAAATAAAATCCATGAGAAAATACTTGAGGAGATAATAGTTGAAAACTTCACTGAAATGGGGAAGGAAATAATCACCCAAGTCCAAGAAACCCAGAGTCCCAAACAGAGTAAACCCAAGGCAAACACCCCAAGACACACATTAATCAAATTAACAAAGATCAAACACAAAGAACAAATATTAAAAGCAGCAAGGGAAAAACAACAAATAACACACAAGGGAATTCCCATAAGGATAACAGCTGATCTTTCAAAAGAAACTCTCCAGGCCAGGAGGGAAAGGCAGGACATACTTAAAGTGATGAAAGAAAATAACCTACAACCCAGATTACTGTACCCAGCAAGGATCTTATTCAAATATGAAGGAGAAATCAAAAGCTTTACAGACAAGCAAAAGCCAAGAGAATTCAGCACCACCAAACCAGCTCTCCAACAAATGCTAAAGGATCTTCTCTAGACAGGAAACACAAAAAGGATGTACAAACTCAAACCCAAAACAATAAAGTAAATGGCAATGGGATCATAATTATCAATAATTACCTTAAATGTAAGTGGGTTGAATGCCCCAACCAAAAGACAAAGGACTGACTGAATGGATGCAAAACCAAGACCCCTATATATGTTGTCTACAAGAGACCCACCTCAAAACAGGGGACACATACAGACTGAAAGTGAAGGGCTTGAAAAAGATATTCCACGGAAATAGAGACCAAAATAAAGCAAGAGTAGCAATACTCATATCAGATAAAATAGACTTTAAAACAAAGGCTGTGAAAAGTGACAAAGAAGGACAGTACATAATGATCAAAGGATCAATCCAAAAAGAAGATATAACAATTATAAATATATATGCACCCAACACGGGAGCGCCACAATATGTAAGACAAATGTTAACAAGTATGAAAAGGGAAAGTAACAATGACACAATAATAGTGGGAGACTTTAATACCCCACTCATACCTATGGATAGATCAACTAAACAGAAAATTAACAAGGAAACACAAACTTTAAATGATACAATAGGCCAGTAGGACCTAATTGATATCTATAGGACATTTCACCCCAAAACAATGAATTTCACCTTTTTCTCAAGCACACACGGAACCTTCTCCAGGACAGACCACGTCCTGGGCAGTAAATCTAGCCTTGGGAAACTGAAAAAAATTGAAATCATTCCAATCATCTTTTCTGACCACAATGCAGTAAGATTAGATTTCAATTACAGGAGAAAAACTATTAAGAATTCCAACATATGGAGGCTGAACAACACGCTGCTGAATATCCAACAAATCACAGAAGAAATCAAAAAAGAAATAAAAATATGCATAGAAACAAATCAAAATGAAAACACAACAACCCAAAACCTGTGGGACACTGTAAAAGCAGTACTTAGGGGAAGGTTCATAGCAATATAGGCATACCTCACAAAATAAGAAAAAAGTCAACTAAATAACCTAACTCTACACCTAAAACAACTAGAAAAGGAAGAAATGAAGAACCCCAGGGTTAGTAGAAGGAAAGAACTCTTAAAAATTAGGGCAGAAATAAATGCAAAAGGAACAAAAGAGACCATAGCAAAAATCAACAAAGCCAAAAGCTGGTTCTTTGAGAGGATAAATAAAATTGAAAAACCACTAGCCAGACTCATCCAGAAACAAAGCGAGAAAAATCACATCAATAAAATTGGAAATGAAAGTGGAGAGATCACAACAGACAACACAGAAATACAAAGGATCATAAGAGACTACTATCAGCAATTATATGCCAATAAAATGGACAACTTGGAAGAAATGGACAAATTCTTAGAAAAGTACAACTTCTAAAATGGAGCAAGGCAGAAATAGAAAATCCTAACAGACCCATTACAAGCACAGAAATTGAAACTGTAATCAGAAATTTTACAGCAAACGAAAGCCCAGGTCCAGACGGCGTCACAGCTGAATTCTACCAAAAATTTAGAGAAGAGCTAACATCAATCCTACTCAAATTCTTCCAGAAAATTGTAGAGGAAGGCAAACTTCCAAACTCATTCTATGAGGCCTGCTGGTAAGTCACTTCAGTCGTGTCCAACTCTATGCGACACCATAGACAGCAGCCCACCAGGCTTCCCCGTCCCTGGGTTTCTCCAGGCAAGAACACGGAAGTGGGTTGCCATTTCCTTCTCCAGTGCATGAAAGTGGAAAATGAAAGTGAAATTGCTCAGTCGTGTCCGACTCTGTGCGACCCCATGGACTGCCGCCTACCAGGCTCCTCCATCCATGGGATTTTCCAGGCAAGAGCATTGGAGTGGGGTGGCATTGCCTTCTCCATCTATGAGGCCACCATCACCCTAATATCAAAACCAGACAAAGATGCCACTAAAAAAGAAAACTACATGCCAATATCACTGATGAACATAGGTGCAAAAATCCTTAACAAAATTCTAGCAATCAGAATCTAACAACACATTAAAAAGATCATGCATCATGACCAAGTGGGCTTTGTCCCAGGGATACAAGGATTCTTCAATATCCACAAATCAATTAATGTAATAAACCACATTAACAAATTGAAAAATAAAAGCCATATGATTATCTCAATAGATGCAGAGAAAGCCTTTGACAAAATTCAACATCCATTCATGATAAAAACTCTCCAGAAAGCAGGAATAGAAGGAACATATCTCAACATAATAAAAGCTATATATGACAAACACACAGCAAACATTATCCTCAATGCTGAAAAATTGAAAGCATTTCCCCTAAAGTTAGGAACAAGCCAAGGGTGCCCACTTTCACCACTACTATTTAACATAGTTTTGGAAGTTTTGGCCACAGTAATCAGAGCAGAAACAGAAATAAAGGGAATCCAAATTGGAAAAGAAGAAGTAAAACTCTCACTGTTTGCAGATGACATGATCCTCTACATAGAAAACCCTAAAGACTCCACCAGAAAATTACTAGAGCTAATCAATGAATATAGTAAAGTTGCAGGATATAAAATCAACACACAGAAATCCCTTGCATTCCTATACACAAATAATGAGAAAATAGAGAAATTAAGGAAACAATTCCATTCACCATTGCAATGAAAAGAATAAAATACTTAGGAATGAATATATCTACCTAAAGAAACTAAAGACCTTTATATAGAAATCTATAAACACTGGTGAAAGAAATCAAAGAGGACACTAACAGATGGAGAAATATACCATGTTCATGGATTGGAAGAATCAATATTGTGAAAATGAGTATACTACCCAAAGCAATCTATAGATTCAATGCAGTCCCTATCAAGCTACCAACGGTATTTTTCACAGAGCTAGAATAAATAATTTCACAATTTGTATGGAAATACAAAAAACCTCAAATAGCCAAAGCAATCTTGAGAAAGAAGAACGGAACTGGAGGAATCAACCTGCCTGACTTCAGGCTCTACTACAAAGCCAGTCATAAAGACAGCATGTTACTGGCACAAAGACAGAAATATAGATCAATGGAACAAAATAGAAAGCCCAGAGATAAATCCATGCACATATGGACACCTTATCTTTGACACAGGAGGCAAGAATATACAATGCAGAAAAGATAATCTCTTTAACAAGTGGTGCTAGGAAAACGGGTCAACCACTTGTAAAAGAATGAAACTAGAATACTTTATAACACCATACACAAAAACAAACTCAAAATGGATTAAAGATCTAAACGTAAGACCAGAAACTATAAAACTCTTAGAGGAGAACATAGGCAAAACACTCTCTGACATACAGCACAGCAGGATCCTCTATGACCCACCTCCCAGAATATTGGAAATAAAAGTAAAAATAAACAAATGGGACCTAATTAAAAGCTTTTGCACAACAAAGGAAACTATAAGCAGATGAAAGACAGCCTTCAGCATGGGAGAAAATAATAGCAAATAAAGCAACTGACAAAGAATTAATCTCAAAAATATAAAAGCAACTCCTGCAGCTCAATTCCAGAAAAATAAATGACTCAATCAAAAAATGGGCCAAAGAAATAAACAGACATTTCTCCAAAGAAGACATACAGATGGCTAACAAACACATGAAAAGATGCTCAACATCACTCATTATCAGAGAAATGCAAATCAAAACCACAATGAGGTACCATTTCACACCAGTCAGAATGGCTGCGATCCAAAAGTCTACAAGCAATAAATGCTGGAGAGGGTGTGGAGAAAAGGAACCCTCTTACACTGTTGGTGGGAATGCAAAATAGTACAGCCACTATAGAGAACAGTGTGGAGATTCCTTAAAAAACTGGAAATAGAACTGCCATATGACCCAGCAATCCCACTGCTGGGCATACACACCAAGGAAACCAGAATTGAAAGAGACACGTGTACCCCAAATGTTCATCGCAGCACTGTTTATAATAGCCAGGACATGGAAGCAACCTAGATGCCCATCAGCAGATGAATGGATAAGAAAGCTGTGGTACATACACACAATGGAATATTACTCAGCCATTAAAAGAATACATTTGAATCAGTTCTAATGAGGTGGATGAAACTGGAGCCTATTATACAGAGTGAAGTAAGCCAGAAAGAAAAACACCAATACAGTATACTAATGCATATATATGGAATTTAGAAAGATGTTAACGATAGCCCTGTATGCGAGACAGTAAAAGAGACACAGATGTATAGAACAGTCTTTTGGACTCTGTGGGAGAGGGCGAGGGTGGGATGATGTGGGAGAATGGCATTGAAACATGTATAATATCATATGTGAAACTAATCACCAGTCTAGGTTTGATGCATGATACAGAATGCTCGAGGCTGGTGCACTGGGATGACCCAGAAGGATGGTGTGGGGAGGGAGGTGAGAGGGGGGTTCAGGATGGGGAACACGTGTACACCCATGACAGATTCATGCTGATGTATGGCAAAATCAATACAATATTTTAAAGTAATTAGCCTCCAATTAAAATAAATAAATTTATTTTTTTTTTAAAAAGGAATGCCTCTAAAAATGATTCAGAGTCATTGAGAAGAGGTCAAGTTATGTTTAGCTCATACCAAACATAATTCCTTGCTGAAATCTCTGTTTTGTTTCTCTTATAGGTCTTTTTCATTGAGTCCATTTGTAATGACCCTGACGTCATTGCAGAAAACATCAGGGTAAGGAGCACCAGTCACCTTTTCTTTCCTTCTTATTTTGTCTCAGATTTGGATCATGCTTAGAAATATCTCTGTAGTTAAAGGAGGTATTTTTCCATGAGCTTCTCCTCCCACTTCCTATAGGAAGTATTCCTTCACCATCCTCACAATGATTCTGTGAATTTCTTCTTAGTGTTGGAGAGGGGAAACTAAGGTTCCAAGGAGAGAAGTAAGTTGCCAAGAGTTCATACAGCTGGGAAGAGACAAAACTGGGGCTGAACCTCAGGTCTATCTGTCTTGAAAGCTCTTTTTTCTGCCCCACAATTTGTATCAAATTTATCACTGCTCTTAGATTCGTTATGTGGTCTAGATTTAGAACATTCACCACATTTTATTGTTTCTTATTTCATCAAATTACTGTATCTTGGGGATAGAGAAGACCTTAAAGATCACCTCCCTCAATGTTTAATCAGAAACTTGAAACCTTAGCTAAATGTTTGTCTAGATTTTCTTTTTCTTTTTTTTTAATTTTATTTTATTTTTAAACTTTACAATATTGTATTAGTTTTGCCAAATATCGAAATGAATCCGCCACAGGTATACATGTGTTCCCTATCCTGAACCCTCCTTCCTCCTCCCTTCCCATACCATCCCTCTGGGTCCTCCCAGTGCACCAGCCCCAAGCATCCAGTGTCGTGCATCAAACCTGGACTGGCGACTCGTTTCATACATGATATTTATACATGTTTCAATGTCATTCTCCAAATCTTCCCACCCTCTCCCTCTCCCACAGAGTCCAAAAGACTGTTCTATACATCAGTGTCTCTTTTGCTGTCTCGTATACAGGGTTATTGTTACCATCTTTCTAAATTCCATATATATGCGTTAGTATACTGTATTGGTGTTTTTCTTTCTGGCTTACTTCACTCTGTATAATAGGCTCCAGTTTCATCCACCTCATTAGAACTGATTCAAATGTATTCTTTTTAATGGCTGAGTAATATTCCATTGTGTGTATGTACCACAGCTTTCTTATCCATTCATCTGCTGATGGGCATCTAGGTTGCTTCCATGTCCTGGCTATTATAAACAGTGCTGCGATGAACAGTGGGGTACACGTGTCTCTTTCCCTTCTGGTTTCCTCAGTGTGTATGCCCAGCAGTGGGATTGCTGGATCATAAGGCAGTTCTATTTCCAGTTTTTTAAGGAATCTCCACACTGTTCTCCATAGTGGCTGTAATAGTTTGCATTCCCCCCAACAGTGTAAGAGGGTTCCCTTTTCTCCACACCCTCTCCAGCATTTATTATTTGTAGACTTTTGGATTGCAGCCATTCTGACTGGTGTGAAATGGTACCTCATAGTGGTTTTGATTTGCATTTCTCTGATAATGAGTGATGTTGAGCATCTTTTCATGTGTTTGTTAGCCATCTGTATGTCTTCTTTGGAGAAATGTCTATTTAGTTCTTTGGCCCATTTTTTGATTGGGTCATTTATTTTTCTAGGGTTGAGTTGTATAGCAGTTGCTTGTATATTTTTGAGATTAGTTGTTTCTCAGTTGCTTCATTTGCTATTATTTTCTCCCATTCTGAAGGCTGCCTTTTCACCTTGCTTATAGTTCCCTTTGTTGTGCAGAAGCTTTTAAGTTTAACTAGGTCCCATTTGTTTATTTTTGCTTTTATTTCCTATATTCTGGGAGGTGGGTCATAGAGGATCCTATTGTGATGTATGTCGGAGAGGGTTTTGCCTATGTTCTCCTCTAGGAGTTTTATAGTTTCTGGTCTTACATTTAGATCTTTTATCCATTTTGAGTTTATTTTTGTGTATGGTGTTAGAAAGTGTTCTAGTTTCATTCTTTTACAAGTGGTTGACCAGTTTTCCCAGCACCACTTGTAAAAGAGATTGTCTTTAATCCATTGTATATTCTTGCCTCCTTTGTCAAAGATAAGGTGTCCATATGTGCGTGGATTTATCTCTGGGCTTTCTATTTTTTTCCATTGATCTATATTTCTATCTTTGTGCCAGTACCATACTGTCTTGATGACTGTGGCCTTGTAGTAGAGCCTGAAGTCAGGTAGGTTGATTCCTCCAGTTCCGTTCTTCTTTCTCAAGATAGCTTTTGCTATTCGAGTCTTTTTGTATTTCCATACAAATTGTGAAATTACTTGTTCTAGATCTGTGAAGAATACCGTTGGTAGCTTGATAGGGATTGCATTGAATCTATAAATTGCTTTGGGTAGTATACTCATTTTCACTATATTGATTCTTCCAATCCATGAACAAGGTATATTTCTCCATCTATTAGTGTCCTCTTTGATTTCTTTCACCAGTGTTTTATAGTTTTATATATATAGGTATTTAGTTTCTTTAGGTAGATATATTCCTAAGTATTTTATTCTTTCCGTTGCAATGGTGAATGGAGTTGTTTCCTTAATTTCTCTTTCTGTTTTCTCATTATTAGTGTATAGGAATGCAAGGGATTTCTGTGTGTTGATTTTATATCCTGCAACTTTACTATAATCATTGATTAGCTCTAGTAATTTTCTGGTGGAGTCTTTAGGGTTTTCTATGTAGAGGATCATGTCATCTGCAAATAGTGAGAGTTTTACTTCTTCTTTTCCAATTTGGATTCTTTTTATTTCTTTTTCTGCTCTGATTGCTGTGGCCAGAACTTCCAAAACTATGTTGAATAGTAATGGTGAAAGTGGGCACCCTTGTCTTGTTCCTGACTTTAGAGGAAATGCTTTCAATTTTTCACCATTGAGGATAATGTTTGCTGTGGGTTTGTCATATATAGCTTTTATTATGTTGAGGTATGTTCCTTCTACTCCTGCTTTCTGGAGAGTTTTTATCATGAATGGATGTTGAATTTTGTCAAAGGCTTTCTCTGCATCTATTGAGATAATCATATGGTTTTTATTTTTCAATTTGTTATGTGGTGTAATACATTTATTGATTTGCAGATATTGAAGAATCCTTGCATCCCTGGGATAAAGCCCACTTGGTCATGGTGTATGATCTTTTTAATGTGTTGTTGGACTCTGATTGCTAGAATTTTGTTAAGGATTTTTGCATCTATGTTCATCAGTGATATTGGCCTTAGTTTTCTTTTTTTGTGGGATCTTTGTCAGGTTTTGGTATTAGGGTGATGGTGGTCTTATAGAACGAGTTTGGAAGTTTGCCTTCCTCTGCAATTTTCTGGAAGAGTTTGAGTAGGATAGGTGTTAGCTCTTCTCTAAATTTTTGGTGGAGTTCAGCTGTGAAGCCGTCTGGACCTGGGCTTTTGTTTGCTGGAAGATTTTTGATTACAGTTTCAATTTCCATGCTTGTGATGGGGCTGTTAAGATTTTCTATTTCTTCCTGGTCCAGTTTTGGAAAGTTGTACTTTCTAAGAATTTGTCCATTTCTTCCACGTTGTCCATTTTATTGGCATATAATTGTTGATAGTAGTCTCTTATGATCCTTTGTGTTTCTGTGTTGTCTGTTTGTGATCTCTGCACTTTCATTTCTAATTTTATTGATTTGATTTTTCTCCCTTTGTTTCTTGGTGAGTCTGGCTAATGGTTTGTCAATTTAATTTATCCTTTCAAAGAACCAGCTTTTGGCTTTGTTGATTTTTGCTATGGTCTCTTTTGTTTCTTTTGCATTTATTTCTGCCCTAATTTTTAAGAGTTCTTTCCTTCTACTAACCCTGGGGTTTCTTCATTTCTCCTTTCTAGTTGCTTTACGTGTAGGGTTAGGTTATTTATTTGACTTTTTTCTTGTTTCTTGAGGTATGCCTGTATTGCTATGACTTTCCCTCAGGACTGCTTTTACAGTGTCCCACAGGTTTTGGGTTGTTTTGTTTTCATTTTCATTCATTTCTATGCAAATTTTTATTTCTTTTTTGATTTCTTCTGTGATTTGTTGGTTATTCAGCAGCGTGTTGTTCAGCCTCCATATGTTGGAATTCTTAATAGTTTTTCTCCTGTATTGAGATCTAGTTTTACTGCATTGTGGTCAGAAAAGATGCTTGCAAGGATTTCAATTTTTTTCAATTTACCAAGGCTAGATTTATGGCCCAGGATGTGATCTATCCTGGAGAAAGTTCCATGTGCGCTTGAGAAAAAGGTGAAATTCATTGTTTTGGGATGAAATGTCCTGTAGATATCAATTAGGTCTAACTGGTCTATTGTATCGTTTAATGTTTGTGTTTCCTTGTTAATTTTCTGTTTAGTTGATCTATCCATAGGTGTGAGTGGGGTATTAAAGTCTCCCACTATTATTGTGTTATTGTTAATTTCTCCTTTCATACTTGTTAGAATTTGTCTTACATATTGCGGTGCTCCCGTGTTGGGTACATATATATTTATAATTGTTATAAACCTCTTCTTGGATTGATCCTTTGATCATTATGTAGTGACCATCTTTGTCTCTTTTCACAGCCTTTGTTTTAAAAGTCTATTTTAATCTGATATGAATATTTGCTACTCCTGTTTTCTTTTGGTCCCTATTTGCATGGAAAATCTTTTTCAAGCCCTTCACTTTCAGTCTGTATGTGTCCCCTGTTTGAGGTGGGTCTCTTGTAGACAACATATTTAGGGTTCTTGTTTTTGTATCCATTCAGCCAGTCATTGTCTTTTGGTTGGGGCATTCAACCCATTTACGTTTAAGGTAATACTGGTAAGTATGATCCCGTTGCCATTTACTTTATTGTTTTGGGTTCAAATTTATACACCGTTTTTGTGTTTCCTGTCTAGAGAATATCCTTTAGTATTTGTTGGAGAGCTGGTTTGGTGGTGCTGATTCTCTCGGCTTTTGCTTTCTGAAAAGCTTTTGATTTCTCCTTCATATTTGAATGAAATCCCTTGCTGAGTACAATAATCTGGGCTTGTAGGTTATTTTTCTTTCATCATTTTAAGTATGTCTTGCCATTCCCTCCTGGCTTGAGAGTTTTCTATTAAAAGATCAGCTGTTATCCTTATGGGAATTCCCTTGTGTGTTATTTGTTGTTTTTCCCTTGCTGCTTTTAATATTTGTTGCTTTGTGTTTGATCTTTGTTAATTTGATTAATATGTGTCTTGGGTGTTTCGCCCTTGGGTTTATCCTGTTTG